>NW_027413904.1:0-30000 GCF_048773025.1 Camelus bactrianus | reverse complement strand
CCCACGCCCGGGCGCGAACCCCGCTGAGGGGGACCCACCCGGCGTGCGCCCGGCCACGTCAGTCCCCCCCCCGGTACAGGGTGAGGACTGACGTTCAGGAGGCGGCCCCGGCCCCACCGAGGGTGGGGAGCGGCCACGCCTCGCTTACCGTCTCGACCCCTCCCCCACGCCTCAAGAGAGGCGCTCGGGAGACACGACCACCGCAGGGGTTACCCGAGAGGACTCGCTGGGGACGGGAAGCGATGCCACCGCTCGGCCTCGGGCACCTGAGGGACAACCTGGAGCGCTCCAGGGGCACCGCAGAGGACCAAGGCGAGACACGCTCACACCCCGACGAGGGGGTACGTGGCGTGGCGGCGGGGCAGCCCTCCCCCGCCGCGGGGGAGGGCCGCTCGCGAGACAGGACGCCGAGCAGGCGAGAAGGCGAGAGTGTCTGCCGCGTCGCAAGACCCCGGCCCCGCCGACACCACAAGGCACGGGAGACCGAGGTCGGGCCGGAGTCCGCACCCCTGCCTCCCCCCCGCCACCCACGGGCGGCAGAGGAGAGGCGAGGGGCCCGCAGGCAGAACGAGAGGAGAAGCCACGTTCGCCATGAACGTCCCCGTCCCTCGTCTGGCGCGGCTTAGGCCCGACCCGGGGGAGCATGACTTCACCACATCGGTCAGGTGAGTGAGTGAACGAGCGAGCGAGCGAGCCATGTGGGGCAGGGAGGCCCCAGAGGGGAGGGCCCGGCGAGGACAACCACCAGAGGGGCCTGCTTCAGCCTCGCCAGGCGCCACCCACTCCTCGGTCCTCTCCGAGGAGAGCGGCCAACGACCCCAGGCGGGGAATGCCTGACACGCGGCACGGAGCCTACGGGGGTGGGGTCGTGCCGGCCACCACCGGGTGCCTGCGGCGGGGAGCGCACGGGGTAAAAGACCCACGCCGCCACCTCACCCCACCGCCCTCGGGCCACCAGAGACCGGAGGTGGCACCACGGGCCACGTCAGCCGGACGCACACACGAGAGCCGGCGCGCAGGCCCGGGCGGGCGGCTCAAGTGTCAGAAGCGGAGTCGGCTACCAGGCCAGGGCTCACGCAGAGAGAAGCCCAGAGCCTCGCACGCGTCCGGAGACCCAACACTCGGTGACAGACACCGAGGAAGACCGTGTCAGCACCTATCTGCTGGCAGAAAATGCCCAACACGACGGGAAAAATGACAGCGCCCAGAAACGGGGCGGGTCCACGATTTGCAGGGGGGGGCCCCGGGACCTCGGTCCGGCCACCTGCCCCCAGCCCTACCCCCATAAATGGCAGCCCCGAAGCTCTCGGGGGCCATCTGATCGACCGGGGTGGGGGGGGTTGGTAGGGGGAGGGGAGAGGGGAGGGGGATTAGGAGGAGGCTTAGGAGGAGGAGTGGGAATGGGAATGGGAATGGGAATGGGAATGGGAATGGGAATGGGAATGGGAAGGGACGAGAGGGAGACGGGATCAGACCGGGGACGCCCTGCCCTTTTCTCGCCCGCGTGGCCGGGGACTCGGGGAGATGCCACAGAGGCGCCTCCGACGAGAGGGCCCCCCACGAGGGACCGCTCCCGAGCACCGGGCCCCGGGCCGGGGAAAGCCTGCCTCCCCCACATCCCTCGCGGGACGCCCCCGTGCCGGTCCCCGAGTCCGGATGAAGTCTCGGTCCCTCCAACGCCACCGGAACCCACGCGGGCAGGCTTACGGGCCGGGGGGCACCCCCTCCCAGGCCTCCCGCGCCAACAGGGGCCGGCCCAGCCACGTCTCCGGATCCATCGGGACTCAGAAAACATTTCATCCAAGGAGGCGCCTCCGACGACCGGGAACCCCAGCGCGCCCGTCCCCGGCCTCACCGCACTGGGCCCGGGCCGCTCCTCGCCTCAGGAGCAGTCGTCCAAGGGACGCAGACGAGGGCCTGACCACCTAGCCGCCGGCGGCCCGGGCGCGGGACACTCTCTCCCTTTCCCCCGCGGCGGCAAGGCGCAGGCCGTGTCCGATCGGCTCGGGTCGGTCTCCGCGGCTGGAGGGGCACAGGCGGATGCTGGTCGACCAGGCCAGGCCACACGGCTTCCCCCGGCACACGAGATCCCGGGAGCGCGGCGACAGTCACCCCCTCATCATCCTGCGAGTCCAATCTGCGCCGAGAGCAGGACGCGCCCGCGGCTCAGCGCCACGGGGACTGTCACCGCCGGTGTCGCCAGCCTCCCCGAAGTCTGCCTCGGGCCCCGCCGCCGAGCCCCATCCCTTGCCGAGGTCGCCGACGCTCGGGAGAAGAGGGACGATCTCAGAGCGGCAGCCAGATGGCGCCCGACAACCGTCGCCAACGTCCCCGGAACCGATCCCGACCGCCGCCGGCCGCCCAAACGCCCGAGCTCGTCCCGGACTGAGGCGCCGGGCGGCCCCGTGGCGTCCGCCTCGGAGCCCGCTCACCCTCGTCACGGCACGGCACGGCACGGCACGGCACGACACGAGGCGACACGACGCGACGCGGCGCGACGCGACCCCGGCACCAGATCAGGGCGGGGAGGACGGAGGGAGCCGGGGTTTGGCAAGACACGGCCGGCCGGGCGGCTGCCGCGAAGGGGACGCGCTCCCCACGCGATTCCCCGGGCGGGGGAGATCACACGGACACGCCGGCGGGGCCGGGGCCGACGCCGCGGGTGGCCCAGAGCGACCAGGACGAGATCCCGGGTTCCCGGGTGGGAGGTTGGGAAGGGGAGGAGGGGAAGAGGGAGGGAAGGCGGGGGCTGGCAAACCGAAACCAGGCGAGCGCTCAGAGAACAACGCAGGAATCGGCTTTGGAGTCCGTCCTCTCGAATGCGGGAGGTCTTTCGAAAGCAGACAGGCAAAGCCCAGAAGCTAGAAAAGAAAGGATGAAGACCGCGAACCCCATCGAAGCGGAAAGAGAAATCGATCTCGGCACAGATCGCGACAAAGCCCAAAGACAACAAACGGGCGCGTGGGGAAAACGCACTCGCGGTCGGTCGTGAGAACACGGACGTCAGCACGGCTGACCACAACCGCAGGAAGGAGGAGGGAAAACAAAAAAATGCGGGCGGGGGTTCGGGGGGGGCGAGTCGATAGCCACCCGCTCGGTAAATCGAGGTTCAGTGCATCTACACAGAGCAACACTGTGCATGCGCATCCGCGTGTCTGGGTGTGCGTGTGTGTGTCGGTGTGTGTGTTTGACACAGTCAACGTGGACAAGGAAACTGTAGCCCCATCCGAAAAAAAAAAAAAAAAGAAAGAAAAGAAAGGAAAGAAAGAAAGGAAAGAAAGAAAGGAAAGAAAGGAAAGAAAGGAAAGAAAGGAAAAAGGAAGGAAGGAAGGAAGGAAGGAAGGAAGGAAGGAAGGAAGGAAGGAAGAAAAAGGAAGGAAGGAAGGAAGGAAGGAAGGAAGGAAGGAAGGAAGGAAGAAAGAAAGGAAGAAAGAAATGAAGAAAGAAAGGAAGAAAGGAAGAAAGGAAGGAAGGAAGGAAGGAAGGAAGAAAGGAAGGAAGGAAGGAAGGAAGGAAGGAAGGAAGACAGAAAGAAAGAAAGAAAGAAAGTAAGAAAGTAAGAAAGTAAGAAAGAAAGAAAGAAAGAAAGAAAGAAAGAAAGAAAGAAAGAAAGAAAGAAAGAAAAAGAAAGAAAAGAAAGGAAAGAAAGAAAGGAAAGAAAGGAAAGAAAGAAAGGAAAGAAAGGAAAGAAAGGAAAAAGGAAGGAAGGAAGGAAGAAAGGAAGTAAGGAAGGAAGGAAGGAAGAAAGAAATGAAGAAAGAAAGGAAGAAAGGAAGGAAGGAAGGAAGGAAGGAAGGAAGGAAGGAAGGAAGGAAGAAAGGAAGAAAGGAAGGAAGGAAGGAAGAAAGGAAGGAAGAAAGAAATGAAGAAAGAAAGGAAGAAAGGAAGAAAGGAAGGAAGGAAGGAAGGAAGGAAGGAAGGAAGGAAGGAAGGAAGGAAGGAAGAAAGAAATGAAGAAAGAAAGGAAGAAAGGAAGAAAGGAAGGAAGGAAGGAAGGAAGGAAGGAAGAAAGAAAGAAAGAAAGAAAGAAAGAAAGAAAGAAAGAAAGAAAGAAAGAAAGAAAGAAAGAAAGAAAGAAAGGAAACATGAAAACAAACGACAAAACCCACCACCAAAGGGAAATCAAGTTGTAGAACTACTCTGGGGTTTAAAAACAAAAACAAAAACACCGTAGAAAAAGCACAACCGCAGCCCATCAGGGGTTCCTCTCCTCAACAGTCCAAGAACTCGGTCAACTCCACCTCCTAGAAGCCAGAAAACCAGGGATGAAACACACGCAGGAGATCCAAACGGACGTTTTCAGTTTAAAAGAAAAGAAAAATTTATTTTTTTCCTCCCCCAAATGGGGGAGGGGGCGAGGGGGAGGATGGAGCGTAGAACTCAGCGGCAGAGTGCCTGCCCAGCACGCGCGAGGTCCAGGGTTCGATCTTCAGGACTTCCGTTCAAGTCAATAAGGAAGTCGGTAAGTCAGGCAATCACTAAGTCAGGCAACAAACCAGCAAAAGAAACGAATTACCTCCCCTCCCCGAATAAACAAACAAGCACCGAAAGCAACAACAACAGCAAGAACCAAAAAAAAAAAAAGGCCTAAATAAATAAATAAATGTAAGTAAGTAAATAAATAAATAAGTAAACAAACAAACACAATTTAAAAAAGGGGAAAACGCACACATTTCCGTTTCTAAGAGATATCCGGACAGGCCCAGAACCTGGAATCTCGACAGCAAGTTCCAAAAACAAGCAGAAAGTGCCTGCTCCTGACGGAACACGTGATAGAGACCTCCGTTCGAGATGGGGCCGGGTGGGCGGGCTGGCAGGCGGACACAGAGCTCTCGACTCATACCTGACAGAATCCGCTCTCCGACAGAAGACAGAAGGCAACACGGAACAGGGGTTGGTGGTGGGGGCGAGGGGGAGAGGGCGAAACGGAGGTGGAGGAAAGCCATTAGGGAAAACAGGACAGAAGTCCCTCAAAACATTCCACAGAAAACTCCTGGAAGACCCGGCAGTTCCACTACGGGCCCGCGGATGGACGAATGGACAGTGCCACGTGGTCTGGAGAGACCTATACCTAGAGGGGATGATGTTAACTAAGTGACTTAAGTTCGAGAGGGATGTTGTCACTTCGAGGCAGAATCCCCAAGACAATACGCAGGAACACATGCAAGGAAGCTGAAACAGGCTCATGGATACCAAGAAGGAACAATGAGTGCAATGGGTGAGGGAGAGGAAAAAGTACAAGCTTCCAGTTAACTCCAATTAATAAATACACAAATTACGGGAGGTCATGGACAGCAGGGCGAGTAGAGTCAATCCATACTATTGTCATGACGCTGTCCGGTGACGGATCCGTAACCAGACTCATCACGGTGATCATCGTGGAACATGGAAGAATCCCGAATCGCTATGTTGGACACGTGAAAACGGACATCCCATTGTCAGGTCAATTATGAGAGAGAGTAGGAGAGAGAGAGACAGAGAGAGAGAGAGAGAGAGAGAGAGAGAGAGAGAGAGAGAGAGAGAGAGAGAGAATTCTCACTGTCTTACCGGAAAAAAAAAAAAAAAAAAAAAAAGAGTTCAGTGAGATAAAGAGTGGATGTAGGTGAGGGCAATAGGTGGAGGAGATGAAAACCACGACGGCGACACATGTGCGGCATCCCACACGGTGGCAGTGCAGTGTGATCCTATGCATGCTCAGCTGTCTCCTAGCCACCTCCAAGTTGACATCCAGGGTCATCCTTTTAGGTTTCGTGGCTGCACCTTCGTCTGTCTCGGGCAATACTCTCCCTTGATTTTCCATGGGGGAAGGGAGGTGGGGTGGCCGGGCGGGCCACACCACGACACACCGCGTCGCGCGTGACCTGGAAAACAGATACACACCCGCCCACCACCCACGGGCTCCGAAATCGGTCACTGGTCACGACGCACACTTCGTCGGTCCCTTACGGAGCGATGGCGGACCAAACAGGCAGCGGCCAACTTTGTCGTGCACACAATGACGGTTCGTCCCTCGTGGAAACAAACTGATGACGAGACAGCGTGGTCAGGGGGCGGGTGTCCTTTCAGGAAGACAGAGTCATTGAAAGTCCCGCACACGGGAACTGTGCCAAGGGAGATCTCCATCACCCTACCCAACCCTGATCCAAATTCTCGTTCGGGCAGCTAAGGGTCAAGGTCAAAGTTTCTTTCTTCCCGGGGCAGGGGTCCTTTTGGGCCTCGATGGTTGTTCAACTGGAGAGATCACCCTTGGGCTGCATATACACTTCGGGGTGGTCCATAGGGTTCCACGACAGTCCCGCCACCAGGCAGGTGGTTCCACCTGATGAAACCGGTCTGGTCTTTCGTTCCAGGAAGACAAAGGTCCGTGGCTGAAGCCAACGAGAAACCCAGGGTGTGAGTCCGGAGCGCCACCAGTCAGGAAGATGTCTAGGCGTCGGGCTCGAAGAGGCTCGGGTGGCCTGAAAAACGCATGCGGGTTCAGGTCCACTTTCTGAGTGGCCTCCACAGCAACGGGCAGGAGGAGGGTCTCGAGAGGGGACACGGCAGTGACCTCTCTCCAGCGGATGTCCAGCTGCTCAGCCCGGCTCGGCGGGGCTTCAGGGAAAGGGCGGCTTTGGTTCTCGAGGATGCCAAGTCCAAAGCGGGAGAACCATGGGCAACGGGAGTCGGAAGAGCGTTGGCCAACCATCGGAGAAAACTCGAAGCACGCGTGACGTGGCCCAGCGTATCAGTGGAAGGCGGGGCGGGGCGGGGAGGGGGAGGGTGGCGGGAAGCACGCAAAGATGATGACACAGAACCGCATTCTCATCTCTATCACGCTGTACGAGAGTTTCCACTGAGACATGCTCCCCTTCCCCTGGTCTCTCCAAGGACGCGCATTTCTACCAAAAAATCACCCCCATTCAGACTTGTCGGCTGGCCAGATCAGCATACTTCCACGAAATTCGGCCTGAAGAGGGACAGACGTCCACGAAGCATAGCCATCGCCCCTAGAGGCTCTCGGACACCCGCTCTGCTGGAACGTTTCCTAAGGACGGCAGACGAAGACGGTCTCCACATGCTTTCCAGGAGACGTTCCTCAGAACGAGACCGTGACTGTTCCGAAGCCCGAATCGGTCACAGCAAATGTTCACGAGGAAGTCACGGTGAACCATCTGGGACACCAGTCTTTCCCAACCGGTCCACGTAGGGACACGATTTGGTCCTAGCCAGAAACAGACACTTTCTCCTCACAGCATCCTTTTATTTTAATTTAATTTAATTTAATTTAATTTAATTTATTTTATTTTATTTTATTTTATTCTGTTTCATTTTGTTTTGTTTTATTGTATTGTATTGTATTGCATTGTATTGTATTGTATTGTATTGTATTGTATTGTATTGTATTGTACTGTATTGTATTGTATTGTATTGTATTGTATGTTTACATATGTACGTATGTAAGTAAGTATGTATGTATTCCGGTCTGTCTGTCTGTCTGTAGGTCCATCCATCCTCCGAAGGTATACCAGTCATGTCGGCCAACACACTGACAGATCTCGAGTCTTTTCTGTCAGAAAGATATTAAAGCACGTCCCCTTCGACTCATGGAGCCAGGAACGAACGCTTCCGTATCTCATCTTCTTTGGAAACGATCTAAACATTCCAGGGACGTCGCCAGATGCTTCAGTTGCAAGGGACCAAAAACTACGTGGAGGAGGCACCAATTTTTCAGAGATGGACCGCCTCCCCCCCCCCCCCCCCCACACACACTACCCCCTCGGACTGCTTGGGGTGTGAACACTTCCTGAGACTTGAGACCGAGCCAACCATCGCTCCCAGACTCTTTTTTTTTTTTTTTTTTTTTCCTGGCTGACACGTTTTATGACAGAGATAACCCACAGGAACTTAATGGATTCGGGGTAAACCTAGGGAGGCGAAAAGTTTCACCTCGAATGCTGCTCGTCACAATCAAGACATGGCTCTTTTCACGAGACCGATCCCTTGACATTTGCTTTTCTGGATGAAAGGATCTGTCCTAGATCATGTCAACCTGAAGGAAAACATTTGGGTTCCTTCCTGTTCGCATTCCCTGCCTGCATGTTCCCTTGAAAACCAGTTCCATAGAGCTCTTTCATGAATGAACTCTGGCAAGTGTATGTGGAGGAAGAAACATGCCAGGCCTACAAGCCGGGGACATACACAAGTGCCTACATGCATACATGCATACATGGGACCGGGCCCTTTCCAGATCCTTGGACGGCAGTACCATAGAAATGAGGATGGCTTCCACAAGACTCTCAGGCAAGCCAAGCTCTTTTGCGAAAGCGATAGCTTGTGCACAAAGGAGAAGGTGGCATGAGGGGAGAGGGAGGGGGAGTGCCAGCTCCCTGAGCAGCAGGGGCCATGCTTTTCTACCTAAAGGAAGGGCTTTGTCTCAGGATCACTGATCACTTCCATAAATCATCCGATATCTTGGATCGGCCGCAGGCGGCTCCAGGGTGAAGAGCCATCGCCCCAGGCTCTGTGGGGAATAGAGAAGACTTCCGTGAGGGGAAAGAAACGCATGAGAATTTTCTGCAAGAAAGCTCAGGAACAGATAATGTAAACACGGAGAGTTGAGCTTCCTGTCTCGTGACAACTAGGTCTACTGGGTCATGTCACAGAGAGCAAGCGAATCCTTTATTCCCCTGAGCCTTTTTCTTTTTCTTTCTCTATCTTTCTTTGTTCTTTGTTCCCTTTAGAGTGTGTGTCTGTGTGTGTGTGTGTGTGTGTGTGTGTGTGTGTGTGTGTGTGTGTGTGTGTGTCTGTGTGTGTCTGTGTGTGTGTGTGTGTGTGTGTGTGTGTGTGTCTGTGTGTGTGTCTGTGTGTGTCTCTGAAACTCAGGTACTGCCCTGTCTCATACAGACGAGACCAGCAGATCGACATGACCAGAGATTTTGTAGCTTTCATTTAAAAACTATAGGTCACTCACGAGTCGGGTAGGACGGGTGCTGCGTCCAGCGCAGCTCGGGACCGTGTCTGAGGACGGGCGACGCAAGAATGAAGAAACAAAGAGACCAAGTAAAGAGCGAAAATGGGACCAGGGGACTCAAGGTCTCGTGGATCTAGAGTGCCAAAAGCCTGGTCGACATCCTGTTTATTGGGAGTATACGGCTCAGGGAAAAAAAAAAAAAGGAATGCGATCAAAGAGGTGGGGCTTTAGATATTTCATGCCAGAAGCACGAAGTTCTGCTTGCTGGCTAACTGATTCATTTCAGGCCTATCCCTTCCAGGAACAATCACCCTCCTCGGGGGATGCAAAATTTCTAAGTGTATCCTGTGATTGCCTCTGGGACATCTCGAGATAGCAAATATTTCCCCGGGGTTAAACCACATGCTTTCCTGCCAGAACCAAGTTCTGTTAATGGATGATCTGGCTTCCCATGACCGTCCATTGTTTTACCCTAAGGAAATATCTGCCATCTGTTGCGCCCTCACGGTCAATCTCAGGATTGCCCCTCACACAATTTCTTGAGCATCATACATGTTATGGGTCATCGACTGTGTAAAACATGAAAACAAAGCAGGCGTGTGCATTTTTAAGCAAGTAAGTGTGAATGTAAGATTTTACGCTCATGGAAATGCTGGTGCAGCTTGGTTTCTAGTTGCTGGTTCTCCAGCAGCTTGTTTCCCAGCAGACGCGTAGGACACTAGAGAACCCACTCACTCAGAAAGAACCGATGGGACGGGTAAGGTTTTTCGGCTCGGAGGGTGAAAGCTTTTAAACTCTGTGTGGAAAAAAGACGTTTCAGGTGTATATTTCTCCTTAAGAAGGCTGCGAATTAGAGTTTCGACGAGGGAGACCACGCAGCAGTGTGTACGTTTAAAAAGGCCTCCGCGTGCCCCTCCCCACCCTTTTTTGTTTGTTTGTTTCTTCCATTCGGTTTCAGGTTCTACCTGATTCAGCCCCCTGGCCTCAGTCTCAGGCCACTGTGGGCTATGCAGACAGACGTTTCTGACGTTGTCGAGATGGACAAGATAAGGAGGGTTCCCCCCAGAGAACTGGGCCGCTGCTTCTATGAGATCAAAAAGCTGACCTACTCATCCAGTTCTATGTTTAGAAATTTGCTCCTTTCTGGGAAAGCGTAGAGCTCTGCGGTAGAGTGCGTGCTCAGCATGCACAAGGCCTTGGGCTCAGTCCCCAGTGCCACCACTGAAAACGTATAATAAATCTAAATAATTAATTGAAACGTAGATAAAGACACCTAATGACCCGTCCCCCCTCCAAAAAGATAAAAACTTCTTGTTAAAAAATTTTTATTTTATTTTATTTTTTTATTTTTTTAGTTAAAAAGGCAGGAGGAGGACGAGGACGAGGACGAGGACGAGGAGGACGAGGATGAGGAGGAGAAATTAGCTTCTTTCCAACAAGGAGATTTCCAGGTCAAATGGAGAGCCAAATATTTCTATGCTCTAAAACTTCAGCTTTCCACGTATCCTGGCGTCAAAACGTCGGCACGGGTAAAGATTGTTCATCATTCTGTGACTATGCACTTGCTGCATTTTGGAGTGTTCATCTGTCCTTTCTCTTAGGAATAGATGATCATCAGAAATAGCAGTTCTGTTGATTAAACCCCCTTTTAACATATCGTTGTTTCCTGGTCACTAAAGTTACCTAATAATCACTTCACAGTCTATGGAAGTCAAATCATTGTGCTGTACACCTGAAACTGATAGAGGGCTGTATGTCAAACCTATGTCAATAAAACTGAAAAAAGAAAAGAAGAAGAAGAAGAAAAGAAAAGTCTGCTTGCTCGGGGCATCCGGTAAAGGCCCTCTTTCTGAGCGCACAAGGCAACCTCGGGCCGATTCACCCTGTCCCTGAAGAAGGGCAAAAATCCTCCACTCTATCTCCCGTTAGGTCCCGGACACTAGCCAGAGTTCCTCCTCCCTCAACCCCCACCCCGTTCCTGCGTCACACTGTGTGGGCTCAGGCACACAACCTATCGCTTTCCTTTAGCGTGTGGAATGAATATCGCCCGAAGGGAATTTCCTTTGTTGTCGTTTAAATAAACTGACGTGTTAATAAGTGCTCTGGAGGGACACATTCCCTTTGACCTGATCAGCCATAGTGACATCCCATGACCCAGGAATGTACAATATCATGGATTGGAAAGGATCTTAGAATTCAGAAATCATGGTGACGTGGGTCTGATGACCTAGCTGGCTCCATACAAACCAAGAGATGAAGGTGCCCAACGTTTTCACTCGATGCTGCCTAAGTTCTTGACAGTCACTTTAAAAAAGGAAAAGGAAAATTTGCATGGCACGCTTAGTTTTGAGAATGCTATCTGACTGCATGGTGGAACGCAAGGAAAAGCCGTGACGCTCGCCCACGGTATCGAGAGAAACGCAGAACCGTGTTTCTGGTAGCTTTCTTCACCGCTGCGCAAAGGCGGGAGCGACCGCTACCTCACGCAGAGGAGGAGAGGACGGGTTTCTCGGCCCCGTCACGCAATGCCAGGCAGAAGAAGCCTTCTCCGATGAGACAGAAGCGTGTCAAAGCGCATCCCTGCGTCGAAGGCTTCGGTTTCCCGGGGAAGGGGGTCGAGCCGAGGGACCCAGGCCCCCACGTCAGTCAGTCTTTCACTGGATTCACTGGCCTCGCTGTTACTCCTCAGCGATGGCCCCTCAGATTGCTCTCGTGTGTCTTTACCTTCTGGCTTTAGGAAGGACTTTAAACTTCGGCTGAGGGGCGGGACACCCAGAAGGGTTCTTTCAGTTCACCCCATCTTAGGTATTGCCATATCCAACACGTTGGTTTTCACCCCATCGTGGACCTACCTACCGGAGAGTTTCGCTGCTTAAAAGTCCCCTGTGCTCCACCTATTCATCAACAACCCCCCGCCACAACACACACACCCACACACCCACACACACACACCCACACACCCACACACACACACACCCACACAGACAACCTTCACCACCACCACCCCCGACCCCACTCATCTTTTCACCCTCTCTGGGGCTTTTGCCCTTTTGAGAATGAATGTCATCCAGAGCCGGTACCCTACAGGATGCCACCTTTTCAGATTGGCTTCTTTCAGGGAGTCAGGGGCACGCAGAAACGGCCCCGCCTGTCTCCCACAGGTCTCTCGGCTCCACGGGTCCCTGGTTTCCTTTTTAGAGCCAAATCACATGCTGTGGCACGGACCTAGCCCGGGCGACGTGTCCCTTCACCTCTTGAAGGACGCGTCTGTCCCGGTCGCCTCCACGGTTCCGGCAGTGATGAAGCAAGCCCCTCCACACCCCCACCCCCACCCCGCCCACCGTCCAGGCCCGTCCGCGTTCAGGTTTCCGCGTGGACGGAGCCCCGAGGGCTAGGCCTCAGGGTGAGAGTGGTATGGCGGGTGGCAGGTGGCGCACTGAAGGGTCCCAAATCCGGAGGATGCCGGCAAGGAAGGTCGCCAGGTCAAAACCTTCCTTCCCTCCCTCCGTCTCCTTAGGGTGGATGGCTGGGCCCGTGAATTCAGAGAGGACACGAGACACATGCTGTGAGCCGAGATTTCCAAGCCAGGAGACCTGGTGGAGGGTAAAGAAACGAGTTGATTGGGGGGGCGGGGGCGATGGGGGGGGCTCTTAGGACTGCAGCCCAGGAGACACAGATGCAAGAAAGAAGCACTGGAAGTGTGTGTCATCAGACTACCCCACGGGGCAAGTGGAGAAGGGGAAACGAAAGAAAACACACCACAAGAGCAAGGCGGGAACTTTGAAACGACCAGGCTGCGGCTAGCAGCTGCTGGCAGATTTGTTTTTGAAACCGGTTGGTGGTGCCCTTGAGCTTGATACAGTTCTGACCACTCATGCCCCCCCTCCCCCCATTGATGCCGGTGTCGGGACCCAGGGGAGGCCACCCCAAACATGTATGTGCCTCCGTGGCACACGGATGGGTTAGAAATGAGAGTGACCGAAGAAGCCGAGGGGCCAGCAGACGCAAGAGGGACCCTCAGACTCTTCTTTCTGTCTCCCTGAAAGCGGGAAATCGATCACTTCCGTGGAGGGTGCCCTCCCTGCATCTGGACTTAGGAAAACACCCTGATCACCCACTGAGAGCCTTCAGGCCCCGGAAGCCTAGAGAAACCAACCAACCTCGTGACTTCTTTCAGGGGCTTCCCCCCCTCCCCAAAACCCAAACTCCGTCTCGATTCTTCACGGACGGGTCACCCAAAACCAAAGGCTCTCAGCCCGGCCCATTTCGCACAAAGGGCTGATTTCTTGTCCTAAAACGGAGAAAAGCTGCCTGCTTCGGGGACACATGAGTGCTTGAATGAAAGACAGTAGGTTCCCTGTCGCTCCTGCTCAACGATCCGTCTGGGGTCCATTTTTGGATCAGTCCAGCCCAGAGAACTCAAGATGTGTAGAGGGAGGGGACAACGTCCCCCTCCCTGAAACAGGACTATGTCTGCAACAAAGTTCCTCCCACTGGCCGTCCAGCTCCATTTTGGATGACTGAATCCTGGTTCACCTCATTTGGGTGTTTTGTTTTTGTTTCTGTTTTTGTTTTTGTTTCTGTTTTTGTTTTTGTTTTTGTTTTTGATTAATAGACTTTATTTCCTAGAGCAGTTTCAGGCTCACAGCAGAATTGAGCAGAAAATACAGAGAGTTCTCACATAGCCCTCCCCACCCACGCATATATCCTCCACTCCCCTCAACATCTCTCATCAGTGTGGCCTATTTGGTAAAACTGATGATCCGACATGGACACGTTATTATCCATCAAAGTCCATAGTTTACAGGACGGTTCACTCTTGAGGTTGTACGTTCTATGGGTTTTGACAAATGTACAATGACATGCAGCCACCACTATGGTATCCTACAGAATAATTTCATCGCCTTAAAAATCCCTCACGCTGCATCTGTTCATTCCTCCTTCCCTCCCTCTCCCCAAACCCCTGGATACCATGATCTTTTGATTGTTTCTAGAGCTTTGCCTTTTCCAGGATGTCATTTGGTTGGAATTGTACAGTTGGTAACAATTTTCAGACCGGTTTCTTTGATTTAGTAAGATGTCTTTTAAGTTTCTTCCATGTCTTTCACGGCTTGATAGCTAATTTCCTTGTCTTTCGTTCTTTTTTATTTATTTATTTTTTTAAAATGTTTTTACTGCACATATATTTTTAATTTACATATATGTACTGTGCATTGTTTCCAGGAAGGTTTAGAGCTTTAGCTTTTTAAACTTACATACTTATCAAAGGAATAAAGCCAACCCACAAAAGAAGAATGAATTCAAAAAGATACACACACCCTGCTATTAACAGCAACATCATTTATGATTGCCAAGATACGGAAGCATCCTAAGTGCACATCAACATTTGAATAGATAAAGAAGAGGGGACACACACACACACACACACACACACACACACACACACACACATACACACACGTAATGGAATACAATTCACCCATGAGAAAGAAGGATATTTTGCCATTTGTGGCCCTTCCTTTCCTTTTTATTTTTCCCCCTCCACTTTAAAAACCAGAATTTTATAACTGGGATAAACACTTCCATTGAGTCAAAAACAGTAAAATGCCTAGAAATAAACTTAATCGAGGAGGTTATCTATACTCCAGAATCTGAAATGACACAAAGAAATGGAAAGATGCCTTGTGCTCTTGCATTGGAAGAATCAATACTATCAACATGGCCACACTATCCAAAGCAATCCGCAGGTTCCATGCAACCCCTGTCAAAATACTCACGACATTCCTCACAGAACTAGAACAAACAATTTCAAAATTTTTAAGGAACAACGGAAGACCCTAAACAGGCAAAGCAATCTTTCGAAGGTCTCCTCTCCCTCCCTCCCTCCCTCCCTCCCTCTCTCTCTCTCTCTTTCTCTCTCTCTCTCTCTCTCTCTCTCTCTCTCCCCCCCTCTCTCCCCCTCTTTCTCTCCCTCTCTCCCCCCCTCCCTTTCTCTGTCATCTTTTTGTTCTCTTTTCTTAGGATTTGATGACTTGAGACCATCCTTTATCATTCCTTGTAAAGCCGGCTTGATGGTGCTGAAATCTTGTAGCTTTTGTTTATCTGTGAAGCTTTTGATTTCTCCCTCAAATCTGAACGAGAGCCTTGCTGAATAGAGTATTCTTACCTGTCAGTTTTCCCCTTTCATCACTTTAAGTATGTTGTGCCACCCACTTCTGGCCTGTAGAGTTTCTGCTGAAAAATCAGCTGATAACCTTACGGGAGTTCCCTTGTATGTTATTTGCTGCTTTTCTCTCGTTCATTTTAATATTTTCTCCTTATCCTTAGTTTTGGTCAATTTGATGACGATGTGCCTCGGTGTGTTCCCGTATGGTACTCTCTGCACTTCCACCTCATTTGGTTATTTAAAGGATCTTCAGTCTGTTCAATTCATAGGAGAGAACTTCCACGTGTATTTCTTCTCAGTTTTATGAAACAAAGAAGGACCCAGGAAACTGGCAAAACATAAATGCTTTTCTATTGGGTTGAGCAAAGACAGGCCCTGGCCGGGGACGGGGGGGGGCGGTGCTGGAGGGTCGGGGGGGCGGTGTAGAGAAGGATATAGATCATTGTTAGAGTGCCTGCTTAGCATGCATGATGCCCTGGGTTCAATCCCCAGAACCACCATTAAAATAAATAAATAACCTAATCAAACCCATCCCCCTCCTCCCCCCCCAAAAAAAAAGAAGGAGAAAAGAGTGAGAGACAGAGACAGACCATCGGGAAAAGTAGCTGCACTAATACTTCCAAGAAACAGGACAACATAAAGATAATGGAAGAAATGCTGGATAGTGAACAGCCACGGGTGGTTGGCACAGACCCATAGCTTCTGGACTCGCTAAAAAAAAAAAAAAAAAAGAATATGAGAATCATATGGATCAGGAGATTGGGTCTGAATTTTGTGCCGTTTGACTTGTGCCAGTTACAAAGGTCATGCACAAGGAAGATGACTGGCTACTTTATTGTCTGAAATGAGACACTTGAAAGTGAAAGGAGGTGCTATACAATCGTGCCTGGACTGGGATTTTTCTAAGGGAGCCCAAATCCTTTACAATATATATCATGTTTTCAAAAATGAATATCATTCCTGGACAACATTTAAGCAATTGTTTTCTGTGTTATCAGTAAACATTTTTAAAAAATCAGTAAGAAAGGAAGAGGGAGAGAGAAAGAGAGAGAACAGGAGTAACTATACGCGCGCGTGCGTGCATGCATGTGTGTGTGTGTGTGTGTGTGCGCGCACGTGTGTTGAGGTGGGGGCCTAAAAGAGGGTGAGGATTCTTTTCATCGAGGTCTGTTTGTACAGAATTCTCTCCTTCTCCGCTTTACACTGTGAAGGAAAAGCCCAGCTGGGCTAACAAGCTAAGTCGCAAATCTAAGTGTAACAAGTGTCGGATTACTGATCTGAGTTCTGCTGGGCTAACTCGTAAATCTAAATTAATAAGTGCCGGTTTGCTGATTCCCTGTTCATATTTTGCTAGCCAGCTGGATTTTCAAAGAGACATATCTGGCCTTGAAATGTTGGTTTGCTGCCTCACTGCCTCTACTTTCGTGATAATGATGTTGCTAAAGCTATTGCGTGCCTATTGGCCGAATACCCCAAGCTGGTACTTAACCCTATAAAACCTCATGTGCACGTCTTGGAGGTGCTCAAGGCTTAGGAGCAGAAGCCCCTCTGAGCCCGCCGGCGTAATAAATCTGAGTACTCCAACCCTCCGAGTGGTGCTTGTTTCTTGGCCGGCCTGTCATTTCCATAACAGCACCGTTGACAATAAGAACGTCACTCTCGTTCCGGCATAAAGAAGACATCTGGGGAGGGTGGGGTGGGGGGTGGGGTGTAGATCTATGTTATGTCCTGATTCCAGGAAGGAAAGGGGCAAGGGTCAGCGTGCCCTTCTTTCTGGGGTATCTGTCTGTTCGCTTTTGGTGTTCGGCTGGTTTGGTTATTTCAGCTTTCTGTTTGGTTCCTTTCACAGATCCAGTGGCTCAAAACAGCATTCTGATTTTCTTTTCTCCTGGGGTTTGGTTTTTGATAGGTAGAGGGACAGGGCCCACGCAGGGGTGGGGGTGGGGGGTCACTGTGCCGGAGAAAGGGAGGCGGCTGTGGTGAAATCATCGATCAGAGGGGATTTCTACGAGAGGGACTCTCCGAAGTGAATGGGGTCCAAGGAGATCAGCAGGGTTTCTGTGTGCTCGTTTGGTTTTGTTCGTGCGTGTGTTTGTTTTTTCTGGACGAGGCCAAAGAACTCTTCAGGTGGAGGTGTGTGTCCAAAGGGTCTGACAGGATGGGAGGATGCGGGGCGAGTCAGTCCATGTGCCCAGAAAGAGAGAGAATCTGTCATAGCTGAGACTCAGGCCTTTTTCAGACCTAGGCCCAGAGAGCAGTTCGGCTCCGAGCATTCACGGAGAAGTTCGCCGCCACCTCAGTCCTGTCCCCCACCCCCGCCCTCCCCCACGCCTCAGCCCCCAGTGAAGGAGGAATCATGAAGTGGCCGCACTTAGGCTAAGCCAATTTTTGGCTTTATGCTTACTGCTTGCTTTTAGAACGATCAGCAAACTCGACTGACCAGACACCGCTCCCAGCTCCAGGCCCACTGTTAAAAACAGCTAAAGTTGTCGATTCTAACTGTTTGATTTGACCTTCCTCTGATCGTTCAACTTGACAATCATGTTTGGCGTCTGAGTCTTTCCCCAGGAAGGGAGTCACGGGAGGATAAGCTCAGGAGAACGACCAGCCCCCTCCCACCCCCCACCCCCCACCCCGAGTTCCTCCGTGGCGCTGGTGCCGCCGGGTGAGTCTGACCAGATAAAGAAGGTCACGGGCTGATGACCTACTAGACCACCAGGAGGTCCCATGTTATCAGACACTCATCCAGATTTAGGAGCAAGTTTCATCAGAGACCCTTGTTGATCATGAGCACCTTTTGTGCTCCCGCCTGTTGTGATTCCCTTTCATGCTCCAACCTGTTCGTCCACAGAAGCATGAAACCCCAACCCCAAGACGGGTTCACAGTTTGGAGGGCACTAGCCTGCTGTGAGTCCCCTTTGCCCAGCAAAGCAATCAAGCTGCCTCTTTTCTTCTAAACTCTAAGACCCTGTCTCTGGGTTATTTGGCTCGTCAGGGACGGGGTCGGGGAGGGCGATCTTTCGGCAACACCCGCAGAAGTTTCCCTGAGTGGCAGGAACCAGCGTGGCCCTCAGGCCTCAGCCCCGCAGGCAGGCAGGCAGGCAGGCAGGCAGGCAGGCAGGCAGGCAGGCAGGCAGGCAGAGTTGGAGCGACCGTTGGTCCCGCCCCCGCCCGCGCACCACCCCCCCCCCCCGCCCCCGCCGCTGCTTCCGCCGCCGCCGCCGCCACCGCCGCCGCCGCCGCCTCACAGGCCTTCTCCACCGATCGGTCCCAAATCGACTGACTGTCTCCTGGAAGCGGGGGCGGGGACGTCAGGAGGATCCATTCGGCAGGGCCTCGTTCAATCGCTTCATTCAAATGCAGAAAGCTCTGTGCTCAGGTCAGAGCCTTTGACTTGGCCTCCGGCTCCTCTCTGTTGAACGGCTTTTGTTCTTTGGTTTCAATTTCCCCACCCTTAGGCCACCCCGTCCCAACTGCACGGAGGGAGGCGGGAGGGAGGGGGAGAATCTCGCCTGGTCTCAGGCCAAAGGAGTCCCCTCCTTTTCCTAATCTGGGTAAACCCCACTACACCGTTTGAGAATCATGGAAGGGCATGGAAGCAGACCTCTGACTTGATAGATTCCTCTGGGATGGGAGACTTTAAAAAAACAAAATTCTTTTTCCCCTGCTTCCAGGGAGGCAGAAAGGAGGGCCAGAGTGTTCCTCTTGCCTCGGGCAGTTCTTTGTTTGTTTCTTTCCTTCTTTTGTTAAATCATTTTTTTTTCCTTTTTTTCTTCCAGTTTTATTGAGACAGAGTTGACATACAGCAGTGTATACTTTGGGGGGGGGGGGCGGGGAGAGGAATTCGATTTTATGTATTTATTTTTGACCGGAGGTACTGGGGATTAAACCCAGGACCTTGTGCTTGCTTGCTAAGCACACACTCTACCACTGACCTATACCCTCCCCCTTGGCCAGTTGTGAAGTCCCTTTCATTCAGCATAGTCCATCGGGCACATTTTGGGGCAGCCTACTCTGGACCCCAACATTTCCCTATTCTGTAACTTCCCTGGAAGTTTTACACATTAAAAGCTGGGCTGTTGACTGTGCATGTGCGTCCATGCGTGCGTGCGTGCGTGCGTGCGTGCGTCTGAGCGTGCATGCGTGCGTGTGGTGTGGGGGCAGGAGGGAGGGAATAGTTTCCTAGAGGGCCTGCGTTTCATGGACCCAGTTTCTTAGTTCTGAGAACAGGTCTGTTCAAGGAAACAGTTGTAGTATCTCGTCTCAGGAGGCGGTGGTGTCGATGGGCTTCTGAAGCTAGGCCTAGGGAGCAAGCAGTCAGGTATCGCCTAAGAGGCACTTGTGTGGAAAACCAAAGTACAGCACAAAAGTTAATCATTGGAGCAGATGAGAAACCAGATTCAGGGCCGGGAGTAGGGGGTCAGTCTAGTAGGAGATTTCCACACATCGGGGTCATCGAAATGGCTCGAGCAGTTTGAAATGCCTCTGATGATGTCCTGGGGTGTTCGGCTCAACTCTCTGAGCGGCTCCTCCAAAAACAGGCCCTAGGATGGTTTCCACAGGAGCTGTTGTGGCCATTTCTCTGACGTTTACCTCCCGTTGTCCAGCTTCAGTCTGCAGGGCTTCAGGAGACGGAGCATTTTAGTACTCAATGATGCCAAGACAAAAGGGTGAGAGAAAATGGGAAACGTTCGTGGAGATGGTCCTAGGCAGATAGTGGAGGCAACTAGAAGACCTTCAGTCTCCGGGCCGGCTTTCAGGTTGAGACAAAAACCCTAAGGCAAGCGCTTGCTGCCACAGCACATCGACTAACACGGGAACCATCCAGAGAAGATCAGCACGGCCCCTGAACGTGGACGACACACGCACATACGTGAAGAGTTCCGTAGCTTTAGTGATGTCAGTCACCCAGAGGAAGACAGATATCCTATGCCATCACTTCTAGGTGGGATCTGAAAGTAAGTCAAGACACCCATCCATACATAAATAACTCCATTTTAAAAAGACTCCAAGGAACCTATTTACAAACCAGAAACAGACTGGACTCGCAGACATGGAAAAGAAACCGATGGTTAACACAGGGGACAGGGTAGGGTGGAGGAATGGGGGAGGGCAGAGGGATAAATCAGGAGTTTGGGATTAGCAGATATAAACCACCCTATACAAACTAGGTACACAAGTAGGTCCTACTGTCTAGCACAGGGAACTATGTTCAATAGCTTGTAATAACCTATCCTGAAAAAGTATACGTGTGTGTGTGTGTGTGTGTGTGTGTGTGTGTGTGTGTGTGTGTGTGTGTGTGAATAAGTGAATCACTATGCCGTACGTCATAAATGAACACAACATTGTAAGTCAACTATACTTCCATTGACAGAGAGTTCCTACAATAAACAGGCAGGCAGGCAGGCAGGCAGGCAGGCAGGCAGGCAGGCAGACAGACAGACACAGACACAGACACAGACACACAGACACACAGACACAGACACACAGACACACACACACACACACACACACACACACACACACACACACACACACACACACACACACACCACAGACACAGGGGAACCCTAAGGAAAACGAGTAGCACTAGTATCTCTTATCCATGCATGTCTATCCCAGTTTAATGGAAACCTAAGTTTTTGCCTCCAAGTCAATGATGCTAATAACTCTGCTGCCAAGAATAGAAAAATCCTCACGGAGGATTTCTGAATCCCAGAAGGGTCAGGGAGGGAGAAAAAGAGAAAGGGGGTTCCATTCTGCTGACAGAGGTATGATATTTACCATGTGGGTGTCCGCCTCTAAAAGGGAAGGAAGGGGAAAAAACAAAAGTTTATTTTCCCTTGTATCTGAAAAGAAAAAAATTTAAAACTCAATCCTCTTGGAGACAAGAAGTCGTACACACCTCATGTCACTGATTCTCCTCCTCCACCTCCTCCTCCTCCTTCCTCTACTTCTTCTTCTAGTCTATATCTCCCATGGATTCTGACGACCTTGCCTGATGATGGCGGGTGATGGGGGCAGAGATCGATCCTTCTGAGAAGTAAGTTGGCAAGCGCTTTAGTGAAGCCTCGTAGGATTTACCCAGCGAAGCGAGTGCCTTCGTCCCTGGAGGCTGCGGAAAGTATGTCCCCAAGTCACATACGCATGTGTTTGTCTTTTGTTGTCGTCGTTGTTGTTGTTGTTGTTGGTGGTGGTGGTGGTGGTGGTGGTGTGTGTGTGTTTGTTTGTTTGTTTGTTTGTTTGTTTGTTTGTTTGTTTGTAGCAGTGTCCTGGCCATGCTGATGGCATCAGGCTTGCAGCGGGGGAAGGAAGGCTTCAACCCCTTTGGAAGTCATACCTACCATCCCAAGAACGTCTGGATGACCCCTACTATGTGGCAGTTGAATGGGGGCCAGTTACTGGGGTTCAGCGGGTCCAGAGAGAGGAGGTCTGAGGCCTCTGGGGACAAAACGTTTGTACGTATGTATGTATGTGTGTATGGCCAGTTGACTGTTTTTGCGGTCCTATAGGAATCTTCCTGCCCCTGTCTATTGAACAATGGGAGTCATCTTCCAAGTGCCCTGACACCAGACACCACGGTGGGTGAAGGAATGCGGGTGGGGTGGGGGTGGGTGGGGGAGGTCATCCAGGGAGCTGGGAGAAACCGAGCACGTCCGTGGGTCGGTGGGTCGGCCTGTCGGATGGTCGCCATGCTGGGTTTCCCCTAACCCAGGCCATTTGCCGAATGGACAGAACAGACTGGGGCCACGTGTGCCACCCACCCTCTTTCCGGAGGCTGTGGTCCACTGTGTTTGCATGAAAGTCAGTGAAGGAGGCATCTCCTTGGGACTCGGTTCTGTCCCTTTCACGAGAGCCTCCACTTTGGATGACAGCCAGCCAGCCAGCCAGCCCTCGATGCCAGGGCAGTAGACGACTGCCAGGAATATCCCATCCTTTCTGGAACCCTGAGTGTACCCACCTGTACAGACACAAGGCTGAAGAATACATGACGTTCCTTCCTAGTTGACAGCACTCCCCATGTCACTGAAACAGTGTCCAGTACGCTGACGTCATCTCCTCCCTCTCCCACACCCCCGCACGCGCACAAACACTGCGCGCGCGCGCGCACACACACACACACACACACACACACACACACACACTCTGTCTGTCTGTCTGTCTGTCTGTCTGTCTGTCTTCTAAGGATGGAGAAGAGTTTGCTGAGCTATTTCGGGTGCCCTCTCATCCTAGTTCCTATCTCCAAGTTGGTTCAAAGTCCAAAAGGCGGTCAAGCACTTAATCAGATAGGTCCCTCGTAAAGAATGCCTCCCACATCACGACGACAGGCTTCTTAGGCCAGCCGAGAAGCTCCTTCAGTTCTGCGCCCATCTTGGCTCTAAGTTGATATCAGTCTGTTACGGAAATGACAGGCCAGCCAAGAAACAAGCACCACTCGGAGGGTTGGAGTACTCAGATTTATTACGCCGGCGGGCTCAGAGGGGCTTCTGCTCCGAAGCTCTGAGCACCTCCAAGACGTGCACATGAGGTTTCATAGGGTTAATTACAAATATGGGTCTATTCGCCAATAAGGCTCAAACAACAAAAAGCAAAGGATCAGTACACTGGAGCTTATCAATTTGGAACAGATCACGTTACTGACACTTGTTGAGCTTGGATTTACGAGTTAGCTTGTTAGCCCAGTAAACTGACACTAAACTTCAGATTTACGAGTTAGCCCAGCAGAACTTAGATCAGTAAACGGACACTTATCACACTTAGATTTGTGACTTTAGCTTGTTAGCCCAGCTGGGCTTTTCCTTTACAAGTCCTCCAGGATCCAAGAAAGCCACGTTGGAAAACAAGTGGTGATTCTGATGGGACAGGAGATCAGTCATTTGGGGGCGAAGGGTGGGGTAGGGAGACATACCAGCCAGTCTGTCTGTTTTCACCCAGTGTGGGAGCCGTCCCAAAGAGATAACTCGAGAAGAGAGAAACAGGGAGTTGACAAAGAACACGTGCAGTGGCGTGCCCTCCCCCCCACCCCAGGAGAAGGCCAAGCCAGAAGTCCCTCCGGATGGCGGGCTCCGGACTCCGGCTTCCAGGGGAAGCGATTTTTTTTTCCTCCCCATTTCAGGCCCGGAAGAAGAGGGAGAGGCAGAGTGTCCTTCTCGGGCATCCGCTGTTTCTGAAGCACGCTTGTTGCCAAAAGTTCGGCCCCCGTCCCCGACGAGCCCAAGAATCCAGAGACAAGGTCTTGGAGCTTAGAAGCAAAGAGGCCATTTTATCGCTCTGCCGGGCAAAGGGGATTCACAGCAGGCTAGCGTCTTCAAAACTGTGTACCCACCTTGGGGATGGAGTGGGTGGGGTGGTTCTAGAGCCATAGCTCAAACAATCGGGCATCGATCACCATCCACAGAATCGTTTTCTCATCAGAAGACTCAGAATGGTGTCACGATGCCTCCAGGTGACCCATTCTATAGAGGCTGGTGGTTAGATCTCGTTATCTCATAAGCACTCAAGGTGTGGCCTTCTTGGTCACTCAGGCTATTTTGTCAGGTCACTAGTCCCGTGACCGACCTTCTCCTCGGAGAAAGACTCAGAGACCCAGCATGATGATGACTTTCAATGAGTGAAATACAGTAGAAACAGTAAGATCGATAGCTTCCAGTTTCAACAACAGGCCTGGAACCGTGAGCAGCAACCAGTCAGTCAGGACAGTTGACCGTTTTCAGGGCGAGCATAAGAAACCGAATGACACCCCCCCCCCCCCAGCAAATGAATGAATGAATGACCTAATGATCCTCCCCTCCCCCCCCCGCCAAAAAAAGAAGAAGCAATCCGTTAGCCTAATTCCGGCCATTTTATTCATCCTCCTTCACCCTGAAGCCCCAGTCACCCACGTGCCACAGTGGTCTGTTTTCTGGTTTCCTCCACCACCCCACCCCCCACCAACCACCACCCCGCCAACATCCCCCTATGCCCAACCACCGCCCCAAGTGTGGGACTGGACGGGGGTGCAGGGGGGCTGAGGGGGCGGCAATGGCGGCTTGAGGTGAGGGTGGGGAGTGTTCCGCCCAGATCGTATAGGAAGCTCAAACACAGCTGCAGTACGAGACAAGATGGTAGATTTCTGTGGGTCCTCCCTCCTCTTAAAATCCTTCCTAAGGAGGAGACAGACAGAAAGAGAAACATCACCCTCACTCCCAACGCCTCCTGCGCCCTCGATGCGCCCCAAAACAACAACAAGAAAAACAAAAACAAACACGACCACAAATAAGTCGCTATCCCTGGGGAAGAAGGATTCGATGGCATGGGGATATCATTCTAAAATTCATTCCCTCTTCATCACATTTCATGGAAACCGATTGCAATCTATGAGGCCCTGTGAAGGTAGGGGTTGGGGGGGTAGGGAGGAGGGAGGGAAGTGAAGGGGGGAGAGAGAGAGAGAGAGAGAGAGAGAGAGAGAGAGAGAGCAGAGGAGAGGAGGGATAAAAGGGGAGAGGACAGGAAAGGAGAGGAGGGAAAAGAGGGGAGGGGAGGGGAAATGAGAAGAGGCGAGGGGAGAGGAGAAGAGGGAGAGGAGAGGAGTGGAGGGGAGAAGAGAGGAGTGGAGGGGTGAGGGGGAAGGGGGGAGAACAGGGAAGAGGAGAGGAGGGGAGAGGAGAGGAAAGAGAGACAAGGGAGACAGACAGACACGCATGCGCGCGCGCGCGCACACACACACACACACACAGAATAGCGAAATGGAGAGAGAGGCAGAGAGAGAGAGAGAGACAGACAGACAGACAGACAGACACGGATCTAGGTCAGGGACACTACACATGGGTATTCTTCTGAGTGATTTTATGTGTTTTCTCAATCGCCACCTCTATGGAGATAAAAATCGCTCCCATAAGATGAAGGGAGTCCTTCTGCCACGGCCCGCGGCCCCGCCCACCAGCACCGCTTGTGTTTGTCAGGGATTCCAAGCCAAAGCACGTGGAGGAGCGGGAGAGCTTCCTGGCAGCCCAAGGAGGAGGAAAGTCCGGCAGCATGAGAGAGGTGGTTGGCACGGGGAAGCTGGAGGCCGGCTGACGAGAAGATGGGTGAGGGGGCAGGGAGGAGGGTTTCCCAAGTTGGAGAGCCAAGACGAGGGAGGGGAGCTGTCGGTGGCTGCGTTCTGACCCCGACCCCAACCCTGACTGGAGCGGATCCCTGAAAGGAGGCGGTTCGGGCTCTCTGGCCGAGAACGCCCCTCTCTTCCTCTTTGTGCAGAAACACCTTCCGCGGACCGAGAAAGTCCATCCCGAGACCCTCGTCGGAAGAGTCCTTTCCAGACCCATCACGATCCTCCTGGGCCTAGGGGTCCAGGGGATGGGGCGGGGCCTCCATTCGATCCGTCTTCCGTCCGTCCGTCCGTCCATCCACAAGATCTTGAACATCCATGTAGGATTCTGGATGGTAGCAGTTTTCCAGGATCCTCCAAATCCTTGTAAGTCCTCTCCTGGCAGATTCGACCCCTAGGTCGTACCGCGCAGCACAGGGCACTAGATTCAGTCCCTCGGGACGAGGGTTCCTGAAAAAGACCAGGAAAAAGAAGAACAGAATCACTATGGTGTGCACCAGCCAGAAACCAGCACCACCTTGTCACTCGAACAGACTTGCAAAAGGCGGGGTAGGGAGAGAAAGTCATAGGATGGCTACCATCCCTCCCACCCCCACCCCACAAGCCAAGCCCCAGACCATCGTCATCCCTGCTCCCCCTCCCCTCCCCTTTCCTCTCCCTTCCCCCTCCCCCTCCCCCTCCCCTCCATCGACGCCCGCCTCCCGCTTGTACCCCACTCCTCTGAACCCAGCACCACCCACCCCAGCCTGGACGGGCTCGGCTCAGATCGGCTCGGCTCGGCTCAGCCCGGCCCGGCCCGGCCCGGCCCGGCCCGGCCCGTCCGTCCGGTCGACTTCTTCGCAGGGTCTAAAATAGCGCCCGGCCGACAGGCAGGTGGCACATGGCACATGGCAGGGGAGCGAGCGGGACGGTTCGGGATCTCTGGGTGGCAGGGACACGCGGCCGGACAACCTGGCGTGCGTTTCTCCGCTCGGGGGGGCCTCGACCAGAGACCGTGGTACGGGGAACGGGGACACACACACACACACACACACCACACACACCACACACACACACCACACACACCACACACAGACACACAGACACACAGACACAGACACAGACACACACACACACACACACACACACACACACACACACACACACACACAGACACACACCTTCACCCCCACCCCCAAACCTCTGACAGCTTTCGTTTGTTTTCGGCCGACCGTCCCTCGATGAGGTACGAGTGCCTTGGCTGGGGCTGGGGGGGGGGGGGTGGAGTTCCTCCCTCCACAACGACCCCACACGGGCTCTGTTCTGGTCACCCGAGTCCTCTTCCAAGTCAGACCACAGGCCTCCATCACCCGGCGCGAGCACTCGGGGAAACAGTCACCATCCTCATCGCTCCGCTCCACCTCTACACGTGAAGAACTGTTCCCAGCCCACGGCACTCCACCCCACCCCACGCCCCGATGCCACCCACCGCAGTGGAGAGAAACGAGACGAATCCACAGACGTGCATCAATCCGATGAAGAAAACGACGGCCCTATTCCAAGGAAGCATAGATATCTAGGTAGGAGATTCATCGAGTACTATGGAGGCGGTGGGAAAGGGGGGGGTTGCGGTGGGGAGGGTCTAGAGATCAGGCAGTACAGCCCATGCTTAGCATGCAAAAAATAAAGGTCCAGGGTTCAATCCCCAGCACCTACTCTTCAAAAATAACCCGAGAAGAAGCAAGACGGCGGAGTAGAAGGACGCTCGTAGCTCACCCTCTCCCACAAATACACCAAAACTCACATCGACGGACCCACTCGGCCAATCAGACCACCTGCGGAACTCCGACAGAACACCGCCCTCTTCGAAAGACAAAGACGCCCAAAATCTGGTAGGAGAAAAGGAGAAAAGAAAGAGTCAAAAGCAAAACAGTGCGGGAGGGACCGGCAGAGGAGGAATAGGGCTCGTTCGCCAAACCTCCCCCTCTCCCACGGAGAGGCCGACGGGACGGTGGGGGAGCCTCCGAGTCTCTGATCTGCCCGGAGCGCCCCTTGACCGACCGATCCAAGTGAAACGGGCACAGAGGGTCCCCGCGACACCCAGCCCGAGTCGCAGGCCGGCAGCCGGGGGCCGGGACAGGCCGCACGAGCCGGGCAGAGGACCGTGTCGGCGGCACCACGCGCCGTGGCCGGGAGGGGATACAGAGCAGAACAACCCGCCCCCCCAACCCGTCCATTACGGGGAAAGAAAGGCAAAGCAACACGGCCGGTGTGCCCTGGGGGGAGGGGCGCCGTAGCCTCCATCTCCTCAGACCCGCGGCGCCATCACCGGCCCTTCTCGCGAGAAGAGAGGCGGGGCGCAGCCACAGCCGCCATAGCCCCTGGCGCGCGGCGCGCAGCGCGCGGGCGGGGGCGGGAGCGGGGGCGGGGCCGAGACTCGAATCCGCACCCGTGGGCTCTGCAACCTCCTAGGCAGGACTGAGACTCGTTTTCAGCCTGAGGCAGATATTATATATCTGCCCCGGTACCTCAGAGAACTCGCGCCACCAAGACTAAGAAGGAGCCGAGTTTTGGAATGCAGCAGGGGCGGGGCGGTTCCACGGTCTTCCCCGAGCCCACCTACGGAGAGGAGCGCCGACCCGAGGCGGAGCACACAGCCGCACAGAGCAGCGGAGCGACCGGCGCCGGGAGAGGGCAGGCGGCCAGCCACCCTCCCTCCTTCCCGGCAGGAACGCAGCATCCGAACGCGGTGCCAGGAGGGGGCGCGATCTACTTGCCCACAGGCACCGAGGGCAGCACAGACGAGGGCGCCGACAGAGGGCCCGCGGAAAAAGCAAGCTGAGTTCACGAAACAGGGCGACGACAGAAAGACTTCTCGGTGAAACCGTTAAGAGCGCACCGTCTCCAGGAGAACACATCCTTTTTTTTTTTTTTCCTCTTTTTTTTTTTTTTTTTCGTTTCCTTTGTCTTTTTTAATCTCTTTTATATCGGTTTTACCTTCTGTTACCTTTTTAACCTTTACTTTTGAACAGTCGTATACGTTTACGGTTTTAATCCCTTTTAAATGTTTCATTTCAAGTCTTTTCATTATTATTATTTTTAAACATCCACCCCCTTCCCTTTTTCATTCTCTTGGTTTTGATCTCCTGTTACTGGTTATTCACAGGTTTCAAATATTGTTTCTCGATTTTTTTCCTCCTTTTTATTAAGGTTATTAAAAGACGTCTCAACTCGATCGCTATTCTGCTTCCACTTACTCTTCTATTCATGATTACACACCGTCTTCAAACCTTTTCTTTCTCCCGTCTTTTAAAATCCTCTGTTTTATCTTTTGTTAAAATCTGTTCTATTTCCGATTACCTTTTAAAAATTTACTTTTGAAACAATTGTATATTATTTTCTGATCTTTTCTATTTGTTTTTAAAGGCTTTTAGAAGACGTCTCAACTCAATTGCTATTCTGCTTCAACTTGCTCTTCTATTATTGATCGTACACTGTTTTCAAACCTTTTTTTCTCCATTCTTTTAACATCCTGCCCCCACCCCCCTCTCTCCCTCTCCCCCTCTGTCTCTGTCTCTGTCTCTCTCTCTCTCCCCCTATCCCCCTCTCTCTTTTAAAGTTTTATGCCTGCGTAGGCTTTCGATAAATACATAAACTCCTTAAGGACCCCAATAGATAACTGATACTCCTTAAGCCACAGTGCCAGAGAGATAGGAGCATTATGAAGAAGCAGAGGAACCACTCCCAATTAAAAGAGCCAGAGAAATTCCCTGAAAGCACGATCCATGAAATAGACGTGGATGGCCTGCTCGATCAAGATTTCCAAAAAGGAGTGATCCAAGTCCTGAAGGAACTCCAAGAGATAGTGTTGAGAGATATACTATACGTCAAAAACGAAATCGAAGCTATAAAGAAGAGTCAAGGAGAACTGGTCAACTCATTGGCTGAAATGAGAACTGGTCTAAAGGCTGTCCAAAGCAGGCTAGATCACGCAGAGGAACGAATAAGTGGCCTAGAAGGCAGGACAACAGAAAGAACCCAATCAGAACAGCTGAGAGAAAAACCAATAAAGAACAACGAAAACCATCTTAGGGACCTAAGGGACCCTCGAAAGCGTGCCCATCTACGCACAATAGGGGTTCCAGAAGGGGAAGAAAGAACCAAGGGGACCGAAAAGGTATTCGAAGAAAGCATGACTGAAAATTTCCCAAATCTAAAGAAGGAATCAGATATCCAAGTCCAGGAGGCTCAGAGGGTACCCAACAGAAAGAACTCAAACAGGCCCACACCAAGACATAGGCTAATCAAGATGGCCAGAGTCAAGGATAAAGCAATGATCCTAAATGCCTTTAGGCAAGAGAAAAACAAAGAGTGAGTTCCAAGGGAACCCCCATAAGGCTCTCAGCGGATTTCTCTACACAAACACTACAGGCCAGAAGGGAGTGGCAAGATCTATTGAAATTCTTGAATGAAAAACAAAACAAAACAAAACAAAACAAAACAAAACAAACAAAAAGAAGCAGCCTAGGATACTCTATCCAGCAAAGCTATCCTTTAGAATAGAAGGGGAGGTAAAGAACTTCACAGACAAGCAAAAACGAAAAGAGTTTAGCAACACTGAACCCATGCTAAAAGAAACATCAACAGGTCTACTCTAAATAGAGAAGAAGGAGGATGGTACAAAAATGAGACCACTCATCACCGGAAAGGTGATCACTACCATTCATTCCAAACGGAATAAACACAAAATTGTAAAAAGAAGACATCTAAATCATTAAGAGTGGCAGAGGGAAGCAAGAAAATAATAGAGACTTT
>NW_027413903.1:17500-47500 GCF_048773025.1 Camelus bactrianus | reverse complement strand
ATGGAGGAGCGGCGGCTGGGGGTTCCGGTGCCCCCAAGGCTCCCCTCTCAGATCGCTAGAGAAGGCTTTCTCACCGAGGGCGCATCGCCCCCCACCCAGCGTGCCCCGTTCAGGCCTACGGAAGCCCGCCGACGTGTACGCCAGCGCTCGGCTGGGCAGGAGGGGTCTGCGGTAGGGGTAAGCAGCGGGCCAAGAAGCGAGCGTTCGCGGTCGGGACCGGGGAGAGCCCGTGCGTGCCACCTCGCGAGGAGACGCACCCAAGACCGCGTGGGGACGGGACAGACGCCCGCCCCCACCGGCACATCACCCGGCCCCACCACGATCGCTCCCACGCCCGGGCGCGAACCCCGCTGAGGGGGACCCACCCGGCGTGCGCCCGGCCACGTCAGTCCCCCCCCCGGTACAGGGTGAGGACTGACGTTCAGGAGGCGGCCCCGGCCCCACCGAGGGTGGGGAGCGGCCACGCCTCGCTTACCGTCTCGACCCCTCCCCCACGCCTCAAGAGAGGCGCTCGGGAGACACGACCACCGCAGGGGTTACCCGAGAGGACTCGCTGGGGACGGGAAGCGATGCCACCGCTCGGCCTCGGGCACCTGAGGGACAACCTGGAGCGCTCCAGGGGCACCGCAGAGGACCAAGGCGAGACACGCTCACACCCCGACGAGGGGGTACGTGGCGTGGCGGCGGGGCAGCCCTCCCCCGCCGCGGGGGAGGGCCGCTCGCGAGACAGGACGCCGAGCAGGCGAGAAGGCGAGAGTGTCTGCCGCGTCGCAAGACCCCGGCCCCGCCGACACCACAAGGCACGGGAGACCGAGGTCGGGCCGGAGTCCGCACCCCTGCCTCCCCCCCGCCACCCACGGGCGGCAGAGGAGAGGCGAGGGGCCCGCAGGCAGAACGAGAGGAGAAGCCACGTTCGCCATGAACGTCCCCGTCCCTCGTCTGGCGCGGCTTAGGCCCGACCCGGGGGAGCATGACTTCACCACATCGGTCAGGTGAGTGAGTGAACGAGCGAGCGAGCGAGCCATGTGGGGCAGGGAGGCCCCAGAGGGGAGGGCCCGGCGAGGACAACCACCAGAGGGGCCTGCTTCAGCCTCGCCAGGCGCCACCCACTCCTCGGTCCTCTCCGAGGAGAGCGGCCAACGACCCCAGGCGGGGAATGCCTGACACGCGGCACGGAGCCTACGGGGGTGGGGTCGTGCCGGCCACCACCGGGTGCCTGCGGCGGGGAGCGCACGGGGTAAAAGACCCACGCCGCCACCTCACCCCACCGCCCTCGGGCCACCAGAGACCGGAGGTGGCACCACGGGCCACGTCAGCCGGACGCACACACGAGAGCCGGCGCGCAGGCCCGGGCGGGCGGCTCAAGTGTCAGAAGCGGAGTCGGCTACCAGGCCAGGGCTCACGCAGAGAGAAGCCCAGAGCCTCGCACGCGTCCGGAGACCCAACACTCGGTGACAGACACCGAGGAAGACCGTGTCAGCACCTATCTGCTGGCAGAAAATGCCCAACACGACGGGAAAAATGACAGCGCCCAGAAACGGGGCGGGTCCACGATTTGCAGGGGGGGGCCCCGGGACCTCGGTCCGGCCACCTGCCCCCAGCCCTACCCCCATAAATGGCAGCCCCGAAGCTCTCGGGGGCCATCTGATCGACCGGGGTGGGGGGGGTTGGTAGGGGGAGGGGAGAGGGGAGGGGGATTAGGAGGAGGCTTAGGAGGAGGAGTGGGAATGGGAATGGGAATGGGAATGGGAATGGGAATGGGAATGGGAATGGGAAGGGACGAGAGGGAGACGGGATCAGACCGGGGACGCCCTGCCCTTTTCTCGCCCGCGTGGCCGGGGACTCGGGGAGATGCCACAGAGGCGCCTCCGACGAGAGGGCCCCCCACGAGGGACCGCTCCCGAGCACCGGGCCCCGGGCCGGGGAAAGCCTGCCTCCCCCACATCCCTCGCGGGACGCCCCCGTGCCGGTCCCCGAGTCCGGATGAAGTCTCGGTCCCTCCAACGCCACCGGAACCCACGCGGGCAGGCTTACGGGCCGGGGGGCACCCCCTCCCAGGCCTCCCGCGCCAACAGGGGCCGGCCCAGCCACGTCTCCGGATCCATCGGGACTCAGAAAACATTTCATCCAAGGAGGCGCCTCCGACGACCGGGAACCCCAGCGCGCCCGTCCCCGGCCTCACCGCACTGGGCCCGGGCCGCTCCTCGCCTCAGGAGCAGTCGTCCAAGGGACGCAGACGAGGGCCTGACCACCTAGCCGCCGGCGGCCCGGGCGCGGGACACTCTCTCCCTTTCCCCCGCGGCGGCAAGGCGCAGGCCGTGTCCGATCGGCTCGGGTCGGTCTCCGCGGCTGGAGGGGCACAGGCGGATGCTGGTCGACCAGGCCAGGCCACACGGCTTCCCCCGGCACACGAGATCCCGGGAGCGCGGCGACAGTCACCCCCTCATCATCCTGCGAGTCCAATCTGCGCCGAGAGCAGGACGCGCCCGCGGCTCAGCGCCACGGGGACTGTCACCGCCGGTGTCGCCAGCCTCCCCGAAGTCTGCCTCGGGCCCCGCCGCCGAGCCCCATCCCTTGCCGAGGTCGCCGACGCTCGGGAGAAGAGGGACGATCTCAGAGCGGCAGCCAGATGGCGCCCGACAACCGTCGCCAACGTCCCCGGAACCGATCCCGACCGCCGCCGGCCGCCCAAACGCCCGAGCTCGTCCCGGACTGAGGCGCCGGGCGGCCCCGTGGCGTCCGCCTCGGAGCCCGCTCACCCTCGTCACGGCACGGCACGGCACGGCACGGCACGACACGAGGCGACACGACGCGACGCGGCGCGACGCGACCCCGGCACCAGATCAGGGCGGGGAGGACGGAGGGAGCCGGGGTTTGGCAAGACACGGCCGGCCGGGCGGCTGCCGCGAAGGGGACGCGCTCCCCACGCGATTCCCCGGGCGGGGGAGATCACACGGACACGCCGGCGGGGCCGGGGCCGACGCCGCGGGTGGCCCAGAGCGACCAGGACGAGATCCCGGGTTCCCGGGTGGGAGGTTGGGAAGGGGAGGAGGGGAAGAGGGAGGGAAGGCGGGGGCTGGCAAACCGAAACCAGGCGAGCGCTCAGAGAACAACGCAGGAATCGGCTTTGGAGTCCGTCCTCTCGAATGCGGGAGGTCTTTCGAAAGCAGACAGGCAAAGCCCAGAAGCTAGAAAAGAAAGGATGAAGACCGCGAACCCCATCGAAGCGGAAAGAGAAATCGATCTCGGCACAGATCGCGACAAAGCCCAAAGACAACAAACGGGCGCGTGGGGAAAACGCACTCGCGGTCGGTCGTGAGAACACGGACGTCAGCACGGCTGACCACAACCGCAGGAAGGAGGAGGGAAAACAAAAAAATGCGGGCGGGGGTTCGGGGGGGGCGAGTCGATAGCCACCCGCTCGGTAAATCGAGGTTCAGTGCATCTACACAGAGCAACACTGTGCATGCGCATCCGCGTGTCTGGGTGTGCGTGTGTGTGTCGGTGTGTGTGTTTGACACAGTCAACGTGGACAAGGAAACTGTAGCCCCATCCGAAAAAAAAAAAAAAAAGAAAGAAAAGAAAGGAAAGAAAGAAAGGAAAGAAAGAAAGGAAAGAAAGGAAAGAAAGGAAAGAAAGGAAAAAGGAAGGAAGGAAGGAAGGAAGGAAGGAAGGAAGGAAGGAAGGAAGGAAGAAAAAGGAAGGAAGGAAGGAAGGAAGGAAGGAAGGAAGGAAGGAAGGAAGAAAGAAAGGAAGAAAGAAAGGAAGAAAGAAAGGAAGAAAGGAAGAAAGGAAGGAAGGAAGGAAGGAAGGAAGAAAGGAAGGAAGGAAGGAAGGAAGGAAGGAAGGAAGACAGAAAGAAAGAAAGAAAGAAAGTAAGAAAGTAAGAAAGTAAGAAAGAAAGAAAGAAAGAAAGAAAGAAAGAAAGAAAGAAAGAAAGAAAGAAAAAGAAAGAAAAGAAAGGAAAGAAAGAAAGGAAAGAAAGGAAAGAAAGAAAGGAAAGAAAGGAAAGAAAGGAAAAAGGAAGGAAGGAAGGAAGAAAGGAAGTAAGGAAGGAAGGAAGGAAGAAAGAAATGAAGAAAGAAAGGAAGAAAGGAAGGAAGGAAGGAAGGAAGGAAGGAAGGAAGGAAGGAAGGAAGAAAGGAAGAAAGGAAGGAAGGAAGGAAGAAAGGAAGGAAGAAAGAAATGAAGAAAGAAAGGAAGAAAGGAAGAAAGGAAGGAAGGAAGGAAGGAAGGAAGGAAGGAAGGAAGGAAGGAAGGAAGGAAGGAAGAAAGAAATGAAGAAAGAAAGGAAGAAAGGAAGAAAGGAAGGAAGGAAGGAAGGAAGGAAGGAAGAAAGAAAGAAAGAAAGAAAGAAAGAAAGAAAGAAAGAAAGAAAGAAAGAAAGAAAGAAAGAAAGAAAGAAAGAAAGGAAACATGAAAACAAACGACAAAACCCACCACCAAAGGGAAATCAAGTTGTAGAACTACTCTGGGGTTTAAAAACAAAAACAAAAACACCGTAGAAAAAGCACAACCGCAGCCCATCAGGGGTTCCTCTCCTCAACAGTCCAAGAACTCGGTCAACTCCACCTCCTAGAAGCCAGAAAACCAGGGATGAAACACACGCAGGAGATCCAAACGGACGTTTTCAGTTTAAAAGAAAAGAAAAATTTATTTTTTTCCTCCCCCAAATGGGGGAGGGGGCGAGGGGGAGGATGGAGCGTAGAACTCAGCGGCAGAGTGCCTGCCCAGCACGCGCGAGGTCCAGGGTTCGATCTTCAGGACTTCCGTTCAAGTCAATAAGGAAGTCGGTAAGTCAGGCAATCACTAAGTCAGGCAACAAACCAGCAAAAGAAACGAATTACCTCCCCTCCCCGAATAAACAAACAAGCACCGAAAGCAACAACAACAGCAAGAACCAAAAAAAAAAAAAGGCCTAAATAAATAAATAAATGTAAGTAAGTAAATAAATAAATAAGTAAACAAACAAACACAATTTAAAAAAGGGGAAAACGCACACATTTCCGTTTCTAAGAGATATCCGGACAGGCCCAGAACCTGGAATCTCGACAGCAAGTTCCAAAAACAAGCAGAAAGTGCCTGCTCCTGACGGAACACGTGATAGAGACCTCCGTTCGAGATGGGGCCGGGTGGGCGGGCTGGCAGGCGGACACAGAGCTCTCGACTCATACCTGACAGAATCCGCTCTCCGACAGAAGACAGAAGGCAACACGGAACAGGGGTTGGTGGTGGGGGCGAGGGGGAGAGGGCGAAACGGAGGTGGAGGAAAGCCATTAGGGAAAACAGGACAGAAGTCCCTCAAAACATTCCACAGAAAACTCCTGGAAGACCCGGCAGTTCCACTACGGGCCCGCGGATGGACGAATGGACAGTGCCACGTGGTCTGGAGAGACCTATACCTAGAGGGGATGATGTTAACTAAGTGACTTAAGTTCGAGAGGGATGTTGTCACTTCGAGGCAGAATCCCCAAGACAATACGCAGGAACACATGCAAGGAAGCTGAAACAGGCTCATGGATACCAAGAAGGAACAATGAGTGCAATGGGTGAGGGAGAGGAAAAAGTACAAGCTTCCAGTTAACTCCAATTAATAAATACACAAATTACGGGAGGTCATGGACAGCAGGGCGAGTAGAGTCAATCCATACTATTGTCATGACGCTGTCCGGTGACGGATCCGTAACCAGACTCATCACGGTGATCATCGTGGAACATGGAAGAATCCCGAATCGCTATGTTGGACACGTGAAAACGGACATCCCATTGTCAGGTCAATTATGAGAGAGAGTAGGAGAGAGAGAGACAGAGAGAGAGAGAGAGAGAGAGAGAGAGAGAGAGAGAGAGAGAGAGAGAGAGAATTCTCACTGTCTTACCGGAAAAAAAAAAAAAAAAAAAAAAAGAGTTCAGTGAGATAAAGAGTGGATGTAGGTGAGGGCAATAGGTGGAGGAGATGAAAACCACGACGGCGACACATGTGCGGCATCCCACACGGTGGCAGTGCAGTGTGATCCTATGCATGCTCAGCTGTCTCCTAGCCACCTCCAAGTTGACATCCAGGGTCATCCTTTTAGGTTTCGTGGCTGCACCTTCGTCTGTCTCGGGCAATACTCTCCCTTGATTTTCCATGGGGGAAGGGAGGTGGGGTGGCCGGGCGGGCCACACCACGACACACCGCGTCGCGCGTGACCTGGAAAACAGATACACACCCGCCCACCACCCACGGGCTCCGAAATCGGTCACTGGTCACGACGCACACTTCGTCGGTCCCTTACGGAGCGATGGCGGACCAAACAGGCAGCGGCCAACTTTGTCGTGCACACAATGACGGTTCGTCCCTCGTGGAAACAAACTGATGACGAGACAGCGTGGTCAGGGGGCGGGTGTCCTTTCAGGAAGACAGAGTCATTGAAAGTCCCGCACACGGGAACTGTGCCAAGGGAGATCTCCATCACCCTACCCAACCCTGATCCAAATTCTCGTTCGGGCAGCTAAGGGTCAAGGTCAAAGTTTCTTTCTTCCCGGGGCAGGGGTCCTTTTGGGCCTCGATGGTTGTTCAACTGGAGAGATCACCCTTGGGCTGCATATACACTTCGGGGTGGTCCATAGGGTTCCACGACAGTCCCGCCACCAGGCAGGTGGTTCCACCTGATGAAACCGGTCTGGTCTTTCGTTCCAGGAAGACAAAGGTCCGTGGCTGAAGCCAACGAGAAACCCAGGGTGTGAGTCCGGAGCGCCACCAGTCAGGAAGATGTCTAGGCGTCGGGCTCGAAGAGGCTCGGGTGGCCTGAAAAACGCATGCGGGTTCAGGTCCACTTTCTGAGTGGCCTCCACAGCAACGGGCAGGAGGAGGGTCTCGAGAGGGGACACGGCAGTGACCTCTCTCCAGCGGATGTCCAGCTGCTCAGCCCGGCTCGGCGGGGCTTCAGGGAAAGGGCGGCTTTGGTTCTCGAGGATGCCAAGTCCAAAGCGGGAGAACCATGGGCAACGGGAGTCGGAAGAGCGTTGGCCAACCATCGGAGAAAACTCGAAGCACGCGTGACGTGGCCCAGCGTATCAGTGGAAGGCGGGGCGGGGCGGGGAGGGGGAGGGTGGCGGGAAGCACGCAAAGATGATGACACAGAACCGCATTCTCATCTCTATCACGCTGTACGAGAGTTTCCACTGAGACATGCTCCCCTTCCCCTGGTCTCTCCAAGGACGCGCATTTCTACCAAAAAATCACCCCCATTCAGACTTGTCGGCTGGCCAGATCAGCATACTTCCACGAAATTCGGCCTGAAGAGGGACAGACGTCCACGAAGCATAGCCATCGCCCCTAGAGGCTCTCGGACACCCGCTCTGCTGGAACGTTTCCTAAGGACGGCAGACGAAGACGGTCTCCACATGCTTTCCAGGAGACGTTCCTCAGAACGAGACCGTGACTGTTCCGAAGCCCGAATCGGTCACAGCAAATGTTCACGAGGAAGTCACGGTGAACCATCTGGGACACCAGTCTTTCCCAACCGGTCCACGTAGGGACACGATTTGGTCCTAGCCAGAAACAGACACTTTCTCCTCACAGCATCCTTTTATTTTAATTTAATTTAATTTAATTTAATTTAATTTATTTTATTTTATTTTATTTTATTCTGTTTCATTTTGTTTTGTTTTATTGTATTGTATTGTATTGCATTGTATTGTATTGTATTGTATTGTATTGTATTGTATTGTATTGTATTGTACTGTATTGTATTGTATTGTATTGTATTGTATGTTTACATATGTACGTATGTAAGTAAGTATGTATGTATTCCGGTCTGTCTGTCTGTCTGTAGGTCCATCCATCCTCCGAAGGTATACCAGTCATGTCGGCCAACACACTGACAGATCTCGAGTCTTTTCTGTCAGAAAGATATTAAAGCACGTCCCCTTCGACTCATGGAGCCAGGAACGAACGCTTCCGTATCTCATCTTCTTTGGAAACGATCTAAACATTCCAGGGACGTCGCCAGATGCTTCAGTTGCAAGGGACCAAAAACTACGTGGAGGAGGCACCAATTTTTCAGAGATGGACCGCCTCCCCCCCCCCCCCCCCCACACACACTACCCCCTCGGACTGCTTGGGGTGTGAACACTTCCTGAGACTTGAGACCGAGCCAACCATCGCTCCCAGACTCTTTTTTTTTTTTTTTTTTTTTCCTGGCTGACACGTTTTATGACAGAGATAACCCACAGGAACTTAATGGATTCGGGGTAAACCTAGGGAGGCGAAAAGTTTCACCTCGAATGCTGCTCGTCACAATCAAGACATGGCTCTTTTCACGAGACCGATCCCTTGACATTTGCTTTTCTGGATGAAAGGATCTGTCCTAGATCATGTCAACCTGAAGGAAAACATTTGGGTTCCTTCCTGTTCGCATTCCCTGCCTGCATGTTCCCTTGAAAACCAGTTCCATAGAGCTCTTTCATGAATGAACTCTGGCAAGTGTATGTGGAGGAAGAAACATGCCAGGCCTACAAGCCGGGGACATACACAAGTGCCTACATGCATACATGCATACATGGGACCGGGCCCTTTCCAGATCCTTGGACGGCAGTACCATAGAAATGAGGATGGCTTCCACAAGACTCTCAGGCAAGCCAAGCTCTTTTGCGAAAGCGATAGCTTGTGCACAAAGGAGAAGGTGGCATGAGGGGAGAGGGAGGGGGAGTGCCAGCTCCCTGAGCAGCAGGGGCCATGCTTTTCTACCTAAAGGAAGGGCTTTGTCTCAGGATCACTGATCACTTCCATAAATCATCCGATATCTTGGATCGGCCGCAGGCGGCTCCAGGGTGAAGAGCCATCGCCCCAGGCTCTGTGGGGAATAGAGAAGACTTCCGTGAGGGGAAAGAAACGCATGAGAATTTTCTGCAAGAAAGCTCAGGAACAGATAATGTAAACACGGAGAGTTGAGCTTCCTGTCTCGTGACAACTAGGTCTACTGGGTCATGTCACAGAGAGCAAGCGAATCCTTTATTCCCCTGAGCCTTTTTCTTTTTCTTTCTCTATCTTTCTTTGTTCTTTGTTCCCTTTAGAGTGTGTGTCTGTGTGTGTGTGTGTGTGTGTGTGTGTGTGTGTGTGTGTGTGTGTGTGTGTGTCTGTGTGTGTCTGTGTGTGTGTGTGTGTGTGTGTGTGTGTGTGTCTGTGTGTGTGTCTGTGTGTGTCTCTGAAACTCAGGTACTGCCCTGTCTCATACAGACGAGACCAGCAGATCGACATGACCAGAGATTTTGTAGCTTTCATTTAAAAACTATAGGTCACTCACGAGTCGGGTAGGACGGGTGCTGCGTCCAGCGCAGCTCGGGACCGTGTCTGAGGACGGGCGACGCAAGAATGAAGAAACAAAGAGACCAAGTAAAGAGCGAAAATGGGACCAGGGGACTCAAGGTCTCGTGGATCTAGAGTGCCAAAAGCCTGGTCGACATCCTGTTTATTGGGAGTATACGGCTCAGGGAAAAAAAAAAAAAGGAATGCGATCAAAGAGGTGGGGCTTTAGATATTTCATGCCAGAAGCACGAAGTTCTGCTTGCTGGCTAACTGATTCATTTCAGGCCTATCCCTTCCAGGAACAATCACCCTCCTCGGGGGATGCAAAATTTCTAAGTGTATCCTGTGATTGCCTCTGGGACATCTCGAGATAGCAAATATTTCCCCGGGGTTAAACCACATGCTTTCCTGCCAGAACCAAGTTCTGTTAATGGATGATCTGGCTTCCCATGACCGTCCATTGTTTTACCCTAAGGAAATATCTGCCATCTGTTGCGCCCTCACGGTCAATCTCAGGATTGCCCCTCACACAATTTCTTGAGCATCATACATGTTATGGGTCATCGACTGTGTAAAACATGAAAACAAAGCAGGCGTGTGCATTTTTAAGCAAGTAAGTGTGAATGTAAGATTTTACGCTCATGGAAATGCTGGTGCAGCTTGGTTTCTAGTTGCTGGTTCTCCAGCAGCTTGTTTCCCAGCAGACGCGTAGGACACTAGAGAACCCACTCACTCAGAAAGAACCGATGGGACGGGTAAGGTTTTTCGGCTCGGAGGGTGAAAGCTTTTAAACTCTGTGTGGAAAAAAGACGTTTCAGGTGTATATTTCTCCTTAAGAAGGCTGCGAATTAGAGTTTCGACGAGGGAGACCACGCAGCAGTGTGTACGTTTAAAAAGGCCTCCGCGTGCCCCTCCCCACCCTTTTTTGTTTGTTTGTTTCTTCCATTCGGTTTCAGGTTCTACCTGATTCAGCCCCCTGGCCTCAGTCTCAGGCCACTGTGGGCTATGCAGACAGACGTTTCTGACGTTGTCGAGATGGACAAGATAAGGAGGGTTCCCCCCAGAGAACTGGGCCGCTGCTTCTATGAGATCAAAAAGCTGACCTACTCATCCAGTTCTATGTTTAGAAATTTGCTCCTTTCTGGGAAAGCGTAGAGCTCTGCGGTAGAGTGCGTGCTCAGCATGCACAAGGCCTTGGGCTCAGTCCCCAGTGCCACCACTGAAAACGTATAATAAATCTAAATAATTAATTGAAACGTAGATAAAGACACCTAATGACCCGTCCCCCCTCCAAAAAGATAAAAACTTCTTGTTAAAAAATTTTTATTTTATTTTATTTTTTTATTTTTTTAGTTAAAAAGGCAGGAGGAGGACGAGGACGAGGACGAGGACGAGGAGGACGAGGATGAGGAGGAGAAATTAGCTTCTTTCCAACAAGGAGATTTCCAGGTCAAATGGAGAGCCAAATATTTCTATGCTCTAAAACTTCAGCTTTCCACGTATCCTGGCGTCAAAACGTCGGCACGGGTAAAGATTGTTCATCATTCTGTGACTATGCACTTGCTGCATTTTGGAGTGTTCATCTGTCCTTTCTCTTAGGAATAGATGATCATCAGAAATAGCAGTTCTGTTGATTAAACCCCCTTTTAACATATCGTTGTTTCCTGGTCACTAAAGTTACCTAATAATCACTTCACAGTCTATGGAAGTCAAATCATTGTGCTGTACACCTGAAACTGATAGAGGGCTGTATGTCAAACCTATGTCAATAAAACTGAAAAAAGAAAAGAAGAAGAAGAAGAAAAGAAAAGTCTGCTTGCTCGGGGCATCCGGTAAAGGCCCTCTTTCTGAGCGCACAAGGCAACCTCGGGCCGATTCACCCTGTCCCTGAAGAAGGGCAAAAATCCTCCACTCTATCTCCCGTTAGGTCCCGGACACTAGCCAGAGTTCCTCCTCCCTCAACCCCCACCCCGTTCCTGCGTCACACTGTGTGGGCTCAGGCACACAACCTATCGCTTTCCTTTAGCGTGTGGAATGAATATCGCCCGAAGGGAATTTCCTTTGTTGTCGTTTAAATAAACTGACGTGTTAATAAGTGCTCTGGAGGGACACATTCCCTTTGACCTGATCAGCCATAGTGACATCCCATGACCCAGGAATGTACAATATCATGGATTGGAAAGGATCTTAGAATTCAGAAATCATGGTGACGTGGGTCTGATGACCTAGCTGGCTCCATACAAACCAAGAGATGAAGGTGCCCAACGTTTTCACTCGATGCTGCCTAAGTTCTTGACAGTCACTTTAAAAAAGGAAAAGGAAAATTTGCATGGCACGCTTAGTTTTGAGAATGCTATCTGACTGCATGGTGGAACGCAAGGAAAAGCCGTGACGCTCGCCCACGGTATCGAGAGAAACGCAGAACCGTGTTTCTGGTAGCTTTCTTCACCGCTGCGCAAAGGCGGGAGCGACCGCTACCTCACGCAGAGGAGGAGAGGACGGGTTTCTCGGCCCCGTCACGCAATGCCAGGCAGAAGAAGCCTTCTCCGATGAGACAGAAGCGTGTCAAAGCGCATCCCTGCGTCGAAGGCTTCGGTTTCCCGGGGAAGGGGGTCGAGCCGAGGGACCCAGGCCCCCACGTCAGTCAGTCTTTCACTGGATTCACTGGCCTCGCTGTTACTCCTCAGCGATGGCCCCTCAGATTGCTCTCGTGTGTCTTTACCTTCTGGCTTTAGGAAGGACTTTAAACTTCGGCTGAGGGGCGGGACACCCAGAAGGGTTCTTTCAGTTCACCCCATCTTAGGTATTGCCATATCCAACACGTTGGTTTTCACCCCATCGTGGACCTACCTACCGGAGAGTTTCGCTGCTTAAAAGTCCCCTGTGCTCCACCTATTCATCAACAACCCCCCGCCACAACACACACACCCACACACCCACACACACACACCCACACACCCACACACACACACACCCACACAGACAACCTTCACCACCACCACCCCCGACCCCACTCATCTTTTCACCCTCTCTGGGGCTTTTGCCCTTTTGAGAATGAATGTCATCCAGAGCCGGTACCCTACAGGATGCCACCTTTTCAGATTGGCTTCTTTCAGGGAGTCAGGGGCACGCAGAAACGGCCCCGCCTGTCTCCCACAGGTCTCTCGGCTCCACGGGTCCCTGGTTTCCTTTTTAGAGCCAAATCACATGCTGTGGCACGGACCTAGCCCGGGCGACGTGTCCCTTCACCTCTTGAAGGACGCGTCTGTCCCGGTCGCCTCCACGGTTCCGGCAGTGATGAAGCAAGCCCCTCCACACCCCCACCCCCACCCCGCCCACCGTCCAGGCCCGTCCGCGTTCAGGTTTCCGCGTGGACGGAGCCCCGAGGGCTAGGCCTCAGGGTGAGAGTGGTATGGCGGGTGGCAGGTGGCGCACTGAAGGGTCCCAAATCCGGAGGATGCCGGCAAGGAAGGTCGCCAGGTCAAAACCTTCCTTCCCTCCCTCCGTCTCCTTAGGGTGGATGGCTGGGCCCGTGAATTCAGAGAGGACACGAGACACATGCTGTGAGCCGAGATTTCCAAGCCAGGAGACCTGGTGGAGGGTAAAGAAACGAGTTGATTGGGGGGGCGGGGGCGATGGGGGGGGCTCTTAGGACTGCAGCCCAGGAGACACAGATGCAAGAAAGAAGCACTGGAAGTGTGTGTCATCAGACTACCCCACGGGGCAAGTGGAGAAGGGGAAACGAAAGAAAACACACCACAAGAGCAAGGCGGGAACTTTGAAACGACCAGGCTGCGGCTAGCAGCTGCTGGCAGATTTGTTTTTGAAACCGGTTGGTGGTGCCCTTGAGCTTGATACAGTTCTGACCACTCATGCCCCCCCTCCCCCCATTGATGCCGGTGTCGGGACCCAGGGGAGGCCACCCCAAACATGTATGTGCCTCCGTGGCACACGGATGGGTTAGAAATGAGAGTGACCGAAGAAGCCGAGGGGCCAGCAGACGCAAGAGGGACCCTCAGACTCTTCTTTCTGTCTCCCTGAAAGCGGGAAATCGATCACTTCCGTGGAGGGTGCCCTCCCTGCATCTGGACTTAGGAAAACACCCTGATCACCCACTGAGAGCCTTCAGGCCCCGGAAGCCTAGAGAAACCAACCAACCTCGTGACTTCTTTCAGGGGCTTCCCCCCCTCCCCAAAACCCAAACTCCGTCTCGATTCTTCACGGACGGGTCACCCAAAACCAAAGGCTCTCAGCCCGGCCCATTTCGCACAAAGGGCTGATTTCTTGTCCTAAAACGGAGAAAAGCTGCCTGCTTCGGGGACACATGAGTGCTTGAATGAAAGACAGTAGGTTCCCTGTCGCTCCTGCTCAACGATCCGTCTGGGGTCCATTTTTGGATCAGTCCAGCCCAGAGAACTCAAGATGTGTAGAGGGAGGGGACAACGTCCCCCTCCCTGAAACAGGACTATGTCTGCAACAAAGTTCCTCCCACTGGCCGTCCAGCTCCATTTTGGATGACTGAATCCTGGTTCACCTCATTTGGGTGTTTTGTTTTTGTTTCTGTTTTTGTTTTTGTTTCTGTTTTTGTTTTTGTTTTTGTTTTTGATTAATAGACTTTATTTCCTAGAGCAGTTTCAGGCTCACAGCAGAATTGAGCAGAAAATACAGAGAGTTCTCACATAGCCCTCCCCACCCACGCATATATCCTCCACTCCCCTCAACATCTCTCATCAGTGTGGCCTATTTGGTAAAACTGATGATCCGACATGGACACGTTATTATCCATCAAAGTCCATAGTTTACAGGACGGTTCACTCTTGAGGTTGTACGTTCTATGGGTTTTGACAAATGTACAATGACATGCAGCCACCACTATGGTATCCTACAGAATAATTTCATCGCCTTAAAAATCCCTCACGCTGCATCTGTTCATTCCTCCTTCCCTCCCTCTCCCCAAACCCCTGGATACCATGATCTTTTGATTGTTTCTAGAGCTTTGCCTTTTCCAGGATGTCATTTGGTTGGAATTGTACAGTTGGTAACAATTTTCAGACCGGTTTCTTTGATTTAGTAAGATGTCTTTTAAGTTTCTTCCATGTCTTTCACGGCTTGATAGCTAATTTCCTTGTCTTTCGTTCTTTTTTATTTATTTATTTTTTTAAAATGTTTTTACTGCACATATATTTTTAATTTACATATATGTACTGTGCATTGTTTCCAGGAAGGTTTAGAGCTTTAGCTTTTTAAACTTACATACTTATCAAAGGAATAAAGCCAACCACAAAAGAAGAATGAATTCAAAAAGATACACACACCCTGCTATTAACAGCAACATCATTTATGATTGCCAAGATACGGAAGCATCCTAAGTGCACATCAACATTTGAATAGATAAAGAAGAGGGGACACACACACACACACACACACACACACACACACACACACACATACACACACGTAATGGAATACAATTCACCCATGAGAAAGAAGGATATTTTGCCATTTGTGGCCCTTCCTTTCCTTTTTATTTTTCCCCCTCCACTTTAAAAACCAGAATTTTATAACTGGGATAAACACTTCCATTGAGTCAAAAACAGTAAAATGCCTAGAAATAAACTTAATCGAGGAGGTTATCTATACTCCAGAATCTGAAATGACACAAAGAAATGGAAAGATGCCTTGTGCTCTTGCATTGGAAGAATCAATACTATCAACATGGCCACACTATCCAAAGCAATCCGCAGGTTCCATGCAACCCCTGTCAAAATACTCACGACATTCCTCACAGAACTAGAACAAACAATTTCAAAATTTTTAAGGAACAACGGAAGACCCTAAACAGGCAAAGCAATCTTTCGAAGGTCTCCTCTCCCTCCCTCCCTCCCTCCCTCCCTCTCTCTCTCTCTCTTTCTCTCTCTCTCTCTCTCTCTCTCTCTCTCTCCCCCCCTCTCTCCCCCTCTTTCTCTCCCTCTCTCCCCCCCTCCCTTTCTCTGTCATCTTTTTGTTCTCTTTTCTTAGGATTTGATGACTTGAGACCATCCTTTATCATTCCTTGTAAAGCCGGCTTGATGGTGCTGAAATCTTGTAGCTTTTGTTTATCTGTGAAGCTTTTGATTTCTCCCTCAAATCTGAACGAGAGCCTTGCTGAATAGAGTATTCTTACCTGTCAGTTTTCCCCTTTCATCACTTTAAGTATGTTGTGCCACCCACTTCTGGCCTGTAGAGTTTCTGCTGAAAAATCAGCTGATAACCTTACGGGAGTTCCCTTGTATGTTATTTGCTGCTTTTCTCTCGTTCATTTTAATATTTTCTCCTTATCCTTAGTTTTGGTCAATTTGATGACGATGTGCCTCGGTGTGTTCCCGTATGGTACTCTCTGCACTTCCACCTCATTTGGTTATTTAAAGGATCTTCAGTCTGTTCAATTCATAGGAGAGAACTTCCACGTGTATTTCTTCTCAGTTTTATGAAACAAAGAAGGACCCAGGAAACTGGCAAAACATAAATGCTTTTCTATTGGGTTGAGCAAAGACAGGCCCTGGCCGGGGACGGGGGGGGGCGGTGCTGGAGGGTCGGGGGGGCGGTGTAGAGAAGGATATAGATCATTGTTAGAGTGCCTGCTTAGCATGCATGATGCCCTGGGTTCAATCCCCAGAACCACCATTAAAATAAATAAATAACCTAATCAAACCCATCCCCCTCCTCCCCCCCCAAAAAAAAAGAAGGAGAAAAGAGTGAGAGACAGAGACAGACCATCGGGAAAAGTAGCTGCACTAATACTTCCAAGAAACAGGACAACATAAAGATAATGGAAGAAATGCTGGATAGTGAACAGCCACGGGTGGTTGGCACAGACCCATAGCTTCTGGACTCGCTAAAAAAAAAAAAAAAAAAGAATATGAGAATCATATGGATCAGGAGATTGGGTCTGAATTTTGTGCCGTTTGACTTGTGCCAGTTACAAAGGTCATGCACAAGGAAGATGACTGGCTACTTTATTGTCTGAAATGAGACACTTGAAAGTGAAAGGAGGTGCTATACAATCGTGCCTGGACTGGGATTTTTCTAAGGGAGCCCAAATCCTTTACAATATATATCATGTTTTCAAAAATGAATATCATTCCTGGACAACATTTAAGCAATTGTTTTCTGTGTTATCAGTAAACATTTTTAAAAAATCAGTAAGAAAGGAAGAGGGAGAGAGAAAGAGAGAGAACAGGAGTAACTATACGCGCGCGTGCGTGCATGCATGTGTGTGTGTGTGTGTGTGTGCGCGCACGTGTGTTGAGGTGGGGGCCTAAAAGAGGGTGAGGATTCTTTTCATCGAGGTCTGTTTGTACAGAATTCTCTCCTTCTCCGCTTTACACTGTGAAGGAAAAGCCCAGCTGGGCTAACAAGCTAAGTCGCAAATCTAAGTGTAACAAGTGTCGGATTACTGATCTGAGTTCTGCTGGGCTAACTCGTAAATCTAAATTAATAAGTGCCGGTTTGCTGATTCCCTGTTCATATTTTGCTAGCCAGCTGGATTTTCAAAGAGACATATCTGGCCTTGAAATGTTGGTTTGCTGCCTCACTGCCTCTACTTTCGTGATAATGATGTTGCTAAAGCTATTGCGTGCCTATTGGCCGAATACCCCAAGCTGGTACTTAACCCTATAAAACCTCATGTGCACGTCTTGGAGGTGCTCAAGGCTTAGGAGCAGAAGCCCCTCTGAGCCCGCCGGCGTAATAAATCTGAGTACTCCAACCCTCCGAGTGGTGCTTGTTTCTTGGCCGGCCTGTCATTTCCATAACAGCACCGTTGACAATAAGAACGTCACTCTCGTTCCGGCATAAAGAAGACATCTGGGGAGGGTGGGGTGGGGGGTGGGGTGTAGATCTATGTTATGTCCTGATTCCAGGAAGGAAAGGGGCAAGGGTCAGCGTGCCCTTCTTTCTGGGGTATCTGTCTGTTCGCTTTTGGTGTTCGGCTGGTTTGGTTATTTCAGCTTTCTGTTTGGTTCCTTTCACAGATCCAGTGGCTCAAAACAGCATTCTGATTTTCTTTTCTCCTGGGGTTTGGTTTTTGATAGGTAGAGGGACAGGGCCCACGCAGGGGTGGGGGTGGGGGGTCACTGTGCCGGAGAAAGGGAGGCGGCTGTGGTGAAATCATCGATCAGAGGGGATTTCTACGAGAGGGACTCTCCGAAGTGAATGGGGTCCAAGGAGATCAGCAGGGTTTCTGTGTGCTCGTTTGGTTTTGTTCGTGCGTGTGTTTGTTTTTTCTGGACGAGGCCAAAGAACTCTTCAGGTGGAGGTGTGTGTCCAAAGGGTCTGACAGGATGGGAGGATGCGGGGCGAGTCAGTCCATGTGCCCAGAAAGAGAGAGAATCTGTCATAGCTGAGACTCAGGCCTTTTTCAGACCTAGGCCCAGAGAGCAGTTCGGCTCCGAGCATTCACGGAGAAGTTCGCCGCCACCTCAGTCCTGTCCCCCACCCCCGCCCTCCCCCACGCCTCAGCCCCCAGTGAAGGAGGAATCATGAAGTGGCCGCACTTAGGCTAAGCCAATTTTTGGCTTTATGCTTACTGCTTGCTTTTAGAACGATCAGCAAACTCGACTGACCAGACACCGCTCCCAGCTCCAGGCCCACTGTTAAAAACAGCTAAAGTTGTCGATTCTAACTGTTTGATTTGACCTTCCTCTGATCGTTCAACTTGACAATCATGTTTGGCGTCTGAGTCTTTCCCCAGGAAGGGAGTCACGGGAGGATAAGCTCAGGAGAACGACCAGCCCCCTCCCACCCCCCACCCCCCACCCCGAGTTCCTCCGTGGCGCTGGTGCCGCCGGGTGAGTCTGACCAGATAAAGAAGGTCACGGGCTGATGACCTACTAGACCACCAGGAGGTCCCATGTTATCAGACACTCATCCAGATTTAGGAGCAAGTTTCATCAGAGACCCTTGTTGATCATGAGCACCTTTTGTGCTCCCGCCTGTTGTGATTCCCTTTCATGCTCCAACCTGTTCGTCCACAGAAGCATGAAACCCCAACCCCAAGACGGGTTCACAGTTTGGAGGGCACTAGCCTGCTGTGAGTCCCCTTTGCCCAGCAAAGCAATCAAGCTGCCTCTTTTCTTCTAAACTCTAAGACCCTGTCTCTGGGTTATTTGGCTCGTCAGGGACGGGGTCGGGGAGGGCGATCTTTCGGCAACACCCGCAGAAGTTTCCCTGAGTGGCAGGAACCAGCGTGGCCCTCAGGCCTCAGCCCCGCAGGCAGGCAGGCAGGCAGGCAGGCAGGCAGGCAGGCAGGCAGGCAGGCAGGCAGGCAGAGTTGGAGCGACCGTTGGTCCCGCCCCCGCCCGCGCACCACCCCCCCCCCCCCGCCCCCGCCGCTGCTTCCGCCGCCGCCGCCGCCACCGCCGCCGCCGCCGCCTCACAGGCCTTCTCCACCGATCGGTCCCAAATCGACTGACTGTCTCCTGGAAGCGGGGGCGGGGACGTCAGGAGGATCCATTCGGCAGGGCCTCGTTCAATCGCTTCATTCAAATGCAGAAAGCTCTGTGCTCAGGTCAGAGCCTTTGACTTGGCCTCCGGCTCCTCTCTGTTGAACGGCTTTTGTTCTTTGGTTTCAATTTCCCCACCCTTAGGCCACCCCGTCCCAACTGCACGGAGGGAGGCGGGAGGGAGGGGGAGAATCTCGCCTGGTCTCAGGCCAAAGGAGTCCCCTCCTTTTCCTAATCTGGGTAAACCCCACTACACCGTTTGAGAATCATGGAAGGGCATGGAAGCAGACCTCTGACTTGATAGATTCCTCTGGGATGGGAGACTTTAAAAAAACAAAATTCTTTTTCCCCTGCTTCCAGGGAGGCAGAAAGGAGGGCCAGAGTGTTCCTCTTGCCTCGGGCAGTTCTTTGTTTGTTTCTTTCCTTCTTTTGTTAAATCATTTTTTTTTCCTTTTTTTCTTCCAGTTTTATTGAGACAGAGTTGACATACAGCAGTGTATACTTTGGGGGGGGGGGGCGGGGAGAGGAATTCGATTTTATGTATTTATTTTTGACCGGAGGTACTGGGGATTAAACCCAGGACCTTGTGCTTGCTTGCTAAGCACACACTCTACCACTGACCTATACCCTCCCCCTTGGCCAGTTGTGAAGTCCCTTTCATTCAGCATAGTCCATCGGGCACATTTTGGGGCAGCCTACTCTGGACCCCAACATTTCCCTATTCTGTAACTTCCCTGGAAGTTTTACACATTAAAAGCTGGGCTGTTGACTGTGCATGTGCGTCCATGCGTGCGTGCGTGCGTGCGTGCGTGCGTCTGAGCGTGCATGCGTGCGTGTGGTGTGGGGGCAGGAGGGAGGGAATAGTTTCCTAGAGGGCCTGCGTTTCATGGACCCAGTTTCTTAGTTCTGAGAACAGGTCTGTTCAAGGAAACAGTTGTAGTATCTCGTCTCAGGAGGCGGTGGTGTCGATGGGCTTCTGAAGCTAGGCCTAGGGAGCAAGCAGTCAGGTATCGCCTAAGAGGCACTTGTGTGGAAAACCAAAGTACAGCACAAAAGTTAATCATTGGAGCAGATGAGAAACCAGATTCAGGGCCGGGAGTAGGGGGTCAGTCTAGTAGGAGATTTCCACACATCGGGGTCATCGAAATGGCTCGAGCAGTTTGAAATGCCTCTGATGATGTCCTGGGGTGTTCGGCTCAACTCTCTGAGCGGCTCCTCCAAAAACAGGCCCTAGGATGGTTTCCACAGGAGCTGTTGTGGCCATTTCTCTGACGTTTACCTCCCGTTGTCCAGCTTCAGTCTGCAGGGCTTCAGGAGACGGAGCATTTTAGTACTCAATGATGCCAAGACAAAAGGGTGAGAGAAAATGGGAAACGTTCGTGGAGATGGTCCTAGGCAGATAGTGGAGGCAACTAGAAGACCTTCAGTCTCCGGGCCGGCTTTCAGGTTGAGACAAAAACCCTAAGGCAAGCGCTTGCTGCCACAGCACATCGACTAACACGGGAACCATCCAGAGAAGATCAGCACGGCCCCTGAACGTGGACGACACACGCACATACGTGAAGAGTTCCGTAGCTTTAGTGATGTCAGTCACCCAGAGGAAGACAGATATCCTATGCCATCACTTCTAGGTGGGATCTGAAAGTAAGTCAAGACACCCATCCATACATAAATAACTCCATTTTAAAAAGACTCCAAGGAACCTATTTACAAACCAGAAACAGACTGGACTCGCAGACATGGAAAAGAAACCGATGGTTAACACAGGGGACAGGGTAGGGTGGAGGAATGGGGGAGGGCAGAGGGATAAATCAGGAGTTTGGGATTAGCAGATATAAACCACCCTATACAAACTAGGTACACAAGTAGGTCCTACTGTCTAGCACAGGGAACTATGTTCAATAGCTTGTAATAACCTATCCTGAAAAAGTATACGTGTGTGTGTGTGTGTGTGTGTGTGTGTGTGTGTGTGTGTGTGTGTGTGTGTGAATAAGTGAATCACTATGCCGTACGTCATAAATGAACACAACATTGTAAGTCAACTATACTTCCATTGACAGAGAGTTCCTACAATAAACAGGCAGGCAGGCAGGCAGGCAGGCAGGCAGGCAGGCAGGCAGACAGACAGACACAGACACAGACACAGACACACAGACACACAGACACAGACACACAGACACACACACACACACACACACACACACACACACACACACACACACACACACACACACACACCACAGACACAGGGGAACCCTAAGGAAAACGAGTAGCACTAGTATCTCTTATCCATGCATGTCTATCCCAGTTTAATGGAAACCTAAGTTTTTGCCTCCAAGTCAATGATGCTAATAACTCTGCTGCCAAGAATAGAAAAATCCTCACGGAGGATTTCTGAATCCCAGAAGGGTCAGGGAGGGAGAAAAAGAGAAAGGGTTCCATTCTGCTGACAGAGGTATGATATTTACCATGTGGGTGTCCGCCTCTAAAAGGGAAGGAAGGGGAAAAAACAAAAGTTTATTTTCCCTTGTATCTGAAAAGAAAAAAATTTAAAACTCAATCCTCTTGGAGACAAGAAGTCGTACACACCTCATGTCACTGATTCTCCTCCTCCACCTCCTCCTCCTCCTTCCTCTACTTCTTCTTCTAGTCTATATCTCCCATGGATTCTGACGACCTTGCCTGATGATGGCGGGTGATGGGGGCAGAGATCGATCCTTCTGAGAAGTAAGTTGGCAAGCGCTTTAGTGAAGCCTCGTAGGATTTACCCAGCGAAGCGAGTGCCTTCGTCCCTGGAGGCTGCGGAAAGTATGTCCCCAAGTCACATACGCATGTGTTTGTCTTTTGTTGTCGTCGTTGTTGTTGTTGTTGTTGGTGGTGGTGGTGGTGGTGGTGGTGTGTGTGTGTTTGTTTGTTTGTTTGTTTGTTTGTTTGTTTGTTTGTTTGTAGCAGTGTCCTGGCCATGCTGATGGCATCAGGCTTGCAGCGGGGGAAGGAAGGCTTCAACCCCTTTGGAAGTCATACCTACCATCCCAAGAACGTCTGGATGACCCCTACTATGTGGCAGTTGAATGGGGGCCAGTTACTGGGGTTCAGCGGGTCCAGAGAGAGGAGGTCTGAGGCCTCTGGGGACAAAACGTTTGTACGTATGTATGTATGTGTGTATGGCCAGTTGACTGTTTTTGCGGTCCTATAGGAATCTTCCTGCCCCTGTCTATTGAACAATGGGAGTCATCTTCCAAGTGCCCTGACACCAGACACCACGGTGGGTGAAGGAATGCGGGTGGGGTGGGGGTGGGTGGGGGAGGTCATCCAGGGAGCTGGGAGAAACCGAGCACGTCCGTGGGTCGGTGGGTCGGCCTGTCGGATGGTCGCCATGCTGGGTTTCCCCTAACCCAGGCCATTTGCCGAATGGACAGAACAGACTGGGGCCACGTGTGCCACCCACCCTCTTTCCGGAGGCTGTGGTCCACTGTGTTTGCATGAAAGTCAGTGAAGGAGGCATCTCCTTGGGACTCGGTTCTGTCCCTTTCACGAGAGCCTCCACTTTGGATGACAGCCAGCCAGCCAGCCAGCCCTCGATGCCAGGGCAGTAGACGACTGCCAGGAATATCCCATCCTTTCTGGAACCCTGAGTGTACCCACCTGTACAGACACAAGGCTGAAGAATACATGACGTTCCTTCCTAGTTGACAGCACTCCCCATGTCACTGAAACAGTGTCCAGTACGCTGACGTCATCTCCTCCCTCTCCCACACCCCCGCACGCGCACAAACACGCGCGCGCGCGCGCACACACACACACACACACACACACACACACACACACTCTGTCTGTCTGTCTGTCTGTCTGTCTGTCTGTCTTCTAAGGATGGAGAAGAGTTTGCTGAGCTATTTCGGGTGCCCTCTCATCCTAGTTCCTATCTCCAAGTTGGTTCAAAGTCCAAAAGGCGGTCAAGCACTTAATCAGATAGGTCCCTCGTAAAGAATGCCTCCCACATCACGACGACAGGCTTCTTAGGCCAGCCGAGAAGCTCCTTCAGTTCTGCGCCCATCTTGGCTCTAAGTTGATATCAGTCTGTTACGGAAATGACAGGCCAGCCAAGAAACAAGCACCACTCGGAGGGTTGGAGTACTCAGATTTATTACGCCGGCGGGCTCAGAGGGGCTTCTGCTCCGAAGCTCTGAGCACCTCCAAGACGTGCACATGAGGTTTCATAGGGTTAATTACAAATATGGGTCTATTCGCCAATAAGGCTCAAACAACAAAAAGCAAAGGATCAGTACACTGGAGCTTATCAATTTGGAACAGATCACGTTACTGACACTTGTTGAGCTTGGATTTACGAGTTAGCTTGTTAGCCCAGTAAACTGACACTAAACTTCAGATTTACGAGTTAGCCCAGCAGAACTTAGATCAGTAAACGGACACTTATCACACTTAGATTTGTGACTTTAGCTTGTTAGCCCAGCTGGGCTTTTCCTTTACAAGTCCTCCAGGATCCAAGAAAGCCACGTTGGAAAACAAGTGGTGATTCTGATGGGACAGGAGATCAGTCATTTGGGGGCGAAGGGTGGGGTAGGGAGACATACCAGCCAGTCTGTCTGTTTTCACCCAGTGTGGGAGCCGTCCCAAAGAGATAACTCGAGAAGAGAGAAACAGGGAGTTGACAAAGAACACGTGCAGTGGCGTGCCCTCCCCCCCACCCCAGGAGAAGGCCAAGCCAGAAGTCCCTCCGGATGGCGGGCTCCGGACTCCGGCTTCCAGGGGAAGCGATTTTTTTTTCCTCCCCATTTCAGGCCCGGAAGAAGAGGGAGAGGCAGAGTGTCCTTCTCGGGCATCCGCTGTTTCTGAAGCACGCTTGTTGCCAAAAGTTCGGCCCCCGTCCCCGACGAGCCCAAGAATCCAGAGACAAGGTCTTGGAGCTTAGAAGCAAAGAGGCCATTTTATCGCTCTGCCGGGCAAAGGGGATTCACAGCAGGCTAGCGTCTTCAAAACTGTGTACCCACCTTGGGGATGGAGTGGGTGGGGTGGTTCTAGAGCCATAGCTCAAACAATCGGGCATCGATCACCATCCACAGAATCGTTTTCTCATCAGAAGACTCAGAATGGTGTCACGATGCCTCCAGGTGACCCATTCTATAGAGGCTGGTGGTTAGATCTCGTTATCTCATAAGCACTCAAGGTGTGGCCTTCTTGGTCACTCAGGCTATTTTGTCAGGTCACTAGTCCCGTGACCGACCTTCTCCTCGGAGAAAGACTCAGAGACCCAGCATGATGATGACTTTCAATGAGTGAAATACAGTAGAAACAGTAAGATCGATAGCTTCCAGTTTCAACAACAGGCCTGGAACCGTGAGCAGCAACCAGTCAGTCAGGACAGTTGACCGTTTTCAGGGCGAGCATAAGAAACCGAATGACACCCCCCCCCCCCAGCAAATGAATGAATGAATGACCTAATGATCCTCCCCTCCCCCCCCCGCCAAAAAAAGAAGAAGCAATCCGTTAGCCTAATTCCGGCCATTTTATTCATCCTCCTTCACCCTGAAGCCCCAGTCACCCACGTGCCACAGTGGTCTGTTTTCTGGTTTCCTCCACCACCCCACCCCCCACCAACCACCACCCCGCCAACATCCCCCTATGCCCAACCACCGCCCCAAGTGTGGGACTGGACGGGGGTGCAGGGGGGCTGAGGGGGCGGCAATGGCGGCTTGAGGTGAGGGTGGGGAGTGTTCCGCCCAGATCGTATAGGAAGCTCAAACACAGCTGCAGTACGAGACAAGATGGTAGATTTCTGTGGGTCCTCCCTCCTCTTAAAATCCTTCCTAAGGAGGAGACAGACAGAAAGAGAAACATCACCCTCACTCCCAACGCCTCCTGCGCCCTCGATGCGCCCCAAAACAACAACAAGAAAAACAAAAACAAACACGACCACAAATAAGTCGCTATCCCTGGGGAAGAAGGATTCGATGGCATGGGGATATCATTCTAAAATTCATTCCCTCTTCATCACATTTCATGGAAACCGATTGCAATCTATGAGGCCCTGTGAAGGTAGGGGTTGGGGGGGTAGGGAGGAGGGAGGGAAGTGAAGGGGGGAGAGAGAGAGAGAGAGAGAGAGAGAGAGAGAGAGAGAGCAGAGGAGAGGAGGGATAAAAGGGGAGAGGACAGGAAAGGAGAGGAGGGAAAAGAGGGGAGGGGAGGGGAAATGAGAAGAGGCGAGGGGAGAGGAGAAGAGGGAGAGGAGAGGAGTGGAGGGGAGAAGAGAGGAGTGGAGGGGTGAGGGGGAAGGGGGGAGAACAGGGAAGAGGAGAGGAGGGGAGAGGAGAGGAAAGAGAGACAAGGGAGACAGACAGACACGCATGCGCGCGCGCGCGCACACACACACACACACACAGAATAGCGAAATGGAGAGAGAGGCAGAGAGAGAGAGAGAGACAGACAGACAGACAGACAGACACGGATCTAGGTCAGGGACACTACACATGGGTATTCTTCTGAGTGATTTTATGTGTTTTCTCAATCGCCACCTCTATGGAGATAAAAATCGCTCCCATAAGATGAAGGGAGTCCTTCTGCCACGGCCCGCGGCCCCGCCCACCAGCACCGCTTGTGTTTGTCAGGGATTCCAAGCCAAAGCACGTGGAGGAGCGGGAGAGCTTCCTGGCAGCCCAAGGAGGAGGAAAGTCCGGCAGCATGAGAGAGGTGGTTGGCACGGGGAAGCTGGAGGCCGGCTGACGAGAAGATGGGTGAGGGGGCAGGGAGGAGGGTTTCCCAAGTTGGAGAGCCAAGACGAGGGAGGGGAGCTGTCGGTGGCTGCGTTCTGACCCCGACCCCAACCCTGACTGGAGCGGATCCCTGAAAGGAGGCGGTTCGGGCTCTCTGGCCGAGAACGCCCCTCTCTTCCTCTTTGTGCAGAAACACCTTCCGCGGACCGAGAAAGTCCATCCCGAGACCCTCGTCGGAAGAGTCCTTTCCAGACCCATCACGATCCTCCTGGGCCTAGGGGTCCAGGGGATGGGGCGGGGCCTCCATTCGATCCGTCTTCCGTCCGTCCGTCCGTCCATCCACAAGATCTTGAACATCCATGTAGGATTCTGGATGGTAGCAGTTTTCCAGGATCCTCCAAATCCTTGTAAGTCCTCTCCTGGCAGATTCGACCCCTAGGTCGTACCGCGCAGCACAGGGCACTAGATTCAGTCCCTCGGGACGAGGGTTCCTGAAAAAGACCAGGAAAAAGAAGAACAGAATCACTATGGTGTGCACCAGCCAGAAACCAGCACCACCTTGTCACTCGAACAGACTTGCAAAAGGCGGGGTAGGGAGAGAAAGTCATAGGATGGCTACCATCCCTCCCACCCCCACCCCACAAGCCAAGCCCCAGACCATCGTCATCCCTGCTCCCCCTCCCCTCCCCTTTCCTCTCCCTTCCCCCTCCCCCTCCCCCTCCCCTCCATCGACGCCCGCCTCCCGCTTGTACCCCACTCCTCTGAACCCAGCACCACCCACCCCAGCCTGGACGGGCTCGGCTCAGATCGGCTCGGCTCGGCTCAGCCCGGCCCGGCCCGGCCCGGCCCGGCCCGGCCCGTCCGTCCGGTCGACTTCTTCGCAGGGTCTAAAATAGCGCCCGGCCGACAGGCAGGTGGCACATGGCACATGGCAGGGGAGCGAGCGGGACGGTTCGGGATCTCTGGGTGGCAGGGACACGCGGCCGGACAACCTGGCGTGCGTTTCTCCGCTCGGGGGGGCCTCGACCAGAGACCGTGGTACGGGGAACGGGGACACACACACACACACACACACCACACACACCACACACACACACCACACACACCACACACAGACACACAGACACACAGACACAGACACAGACACACACACACACACACACACACACACACACACACACACACACACACAGACACACACCTTCACCCCCACCCCCAAACCTCTGACAGCTTTCGTTTGTTTTCGGCCGACCGTCCCTCGATGAGGTACGAGTGCCTTGGCTGGGGCTGGGGGGGGGGGGGTGGAGTTCCTCCCTCCACAACGACCCCACACGGGCTCTGTTCTGGTCACCCGAGTCCTCTTCCAAGTCAGACCACAGGCCTCCATCACCCGGCGCGAGCACTCGGGGAAACAGTCACCATCCTCATCGCTCCGCTCCACCTCTACACGTGAAGAACTGTTCCCAGCCCACGGCACTCCACCCCACCCCACGCCCCGATGCCACCCACCGCAGTGGAGAGAAACGAGACGAATCCACAGACGTGCATCAATCCGATGAAGAAAACGACGGCCCTATTCCAAGGAAGCATAGATATCTAGGTAGGAGATTCATCGAGTACTATGGAGGCGGTGGGAAAGGGGGGGGTTGCGGTGGGGAGGGTCTAGAGATCAGGCAGTACAGCCCATGCTTAGCATGCAAAAAATAAAGGTCCAGGGTTCAATCCCCAGCACCTACTCTTCAAAAATAACCCGAGAAGAAGCAAGACGGCGGAGTAGAAGGACGCTCGTAGCTCACCCTCTCCCACAAATACACCAAAACTCACATCGACGGACCCACTCGGCCAATCAGACCACCTGCGGAACTCCGACAGAACACCGCCCTCTTCGAAAGACAAAGACGCCCAAAATCTGGTAGGAGAAAAGGAGAAAAGAAAGAGTCAAAAGCAAAACAGTGCGGGAGGGACCGGCAGAGGAGGAATAGGGCTCGTTCGCCAAACCTCCCCCTCTCCCACGGAGAGGCCGACGGGACGGTGGGGGAGCCTCCGAGTCTCTGATCTGCCCGGAGCGCCCCTTGACCGACCGATCCAAGTGAAACGGGCACAGAGGGTCCCCGCGACACCCAGCCCGAGTCGCAGGCCGGCAGCCGGGGGCCGGGACAGGCCGCACGAGCCGGGCAGAGGACCGTGTCGGCGGCACCACGCGCCGTGGCCGGGAGGGGATACAGAGCAGAACAACCCGCCCCCCCAACCCGTCCATTACGGGGAAAGAAAGGCAAAGCAACACGGCCGGTGTGCCCTGGGGGGAGGGGCGCCGTAGCCTCCATCTCCTCAGACCCGCGGCGCCATCACCGGCCCTTCTCGCGAGAAGAGAGGCGGGGCGCAGCCACAGCCGCCATAGCCCCTGGCGCGCGGCGCGCAGCGCGCGGGCGGGGGCGGGAGCGGGGGCGGGGCCGAGACTCGAATCCGCACCCGTGGGCTCTGCAACCTCCTAGGCAGGACTGAGACTCGTTTTCAGCCTGAGGCAGATATTATATATCTGCCCCGGTACCTCAGAGAACTCGCGCCACCAAGACTAAGAAGGAGCCGAGTTTTGGAATGCAGCAGGGGCGGGGCGGTTCCACGGTCTTCCCCGAGCCCACCTACGGAGAGGAGCGCCGACCCGAGGCGGAGCACACAGCCGCACAGAGCAGCGGAGCGACCGGCGCCGGGAGAGGGCAGGCGGCCAGCCACCCTCCCTCCTTCCCGGCAGGAACGCAGCATCCGAACGCGGTGCCAGGAGGGGGCGCGATCTACTTGCCCACAGGCACCGAGGGCAGCACAGACGAGGGCGCCGACAGAGGGCCCGCGGAAAAAGCAAGCTGAGTTCACGAAACAGGGCGACGACAGAAAGACTTCTCGGTGAAACCGTTAAGAGCGCACCGTCTCCAGGAGAACACATCCTTTTTTTTTTTTTTCCTCTTTTTTTTTTTTTTTTTCGTTTCCTTTGTCTTTTTTAATCTCTTTTATATCGGTTTTACCTTCTGTTACCTTTTTAACCTTTACTTTTGAACAGTCGTATACGTTTACGGTTTTAATCCCTTTTAAATGTTTCATTTCAAGTCTTTTCATTATTATTATTTTTAAACATCCACCCCCTTCCCTTTTTCATTCTCTTGGTTTTGATCTCCTGTTACTGGTTATTCACAGGTTTCAAATATTGTTTCTCGATTTTTTTCCTCCTTTTTATTAAGGTTATTAAAAGACGTCTCAACTCGATCGCTATTCTGCTTCCACTTACTCTTCTATTCATGATTACACACCGTCTTCAAACCTTTTCTTTCTCCCGTCTTTTAAAATCCTCTGTTTTATCTTTTGTTAAAATCTGTTCTATTTCCGATTACCTTTTAAAAATTTACTTTTGAAACAATTGTATATTATTTTCTGATCTTTTCTATTTGTTTTTAAAGGCTTTTAGAAGACGTCTCAACTCAATTGCTATTCTGCTTCAACTTGCTCTTCTATTATTGATCGTACACTGTTTTCAAACCTTTTTTTCTCCATTCTTTTAACATCCTGCCCCCACCCCCCTCTCTCCCTCTCCCCCTCTGTCTCTGTCTCTGTCTCTCTCTCTCTCCCCCTATCCCCCTCTCTCTTTTAAAGTTTTATGCCTGCGTAGGCTTTCGATAAATACATAAACTCCTTAAGGACCCCAATAGATAACTGATACTCCTTAAGCCACAGTGCCAGAGAGATAGGAGCATTATGAAGAAGCAGAGGAACCACTCCCAATTAAAAGAGCCAGAGAAATTCCCTGAAAGCACGATCCATGAAATAGACGTGGATGGCCTGCTCGATCAAGATTTCCAAAAAGGAGTGATCCAAGTCCTGAAGGAACTCCAAGAGATAGTGTTGAGAGATATACTATACGTCAAAAACGAAATCGAAGCTATAAAGAAGAGTCAAGGAGAACTGGTCAACTCATTGGCTGAAATGAGAACTGGTCTAAAGGCTGTCCAAAGCAGGCTAGATCACGCAGAGGAACGAATAAGTGGCCTAGAAGGCAGGACAACAGAAAGAACCCAATCAGAACAGCTGAGAGAAAAACCAATAAAGAACAACGAAAACCATCTTAGGGACCTAAGGGACCCTCGAAAGCGTGCCCATCTACGCACAATAGGGGTTCCAGAAGGGGAAGAAAGAACCAAGGGGACCGAAAAGGTATTCGAAGAAAGCATGACTGAAAATTTCCCAAATCTAAAGAAGGAATCAGATATCCAAGTCCAGGAGGCTCAGAGGGTACCCAACAGAAAGAACTCAAACAGGCCCACACCAAGACATAGGCTAATCAAGATGGCCAGAGTCAAGGATAAAGCAATGATCCTAAATGCCTTTAGGCAAGAGAAAAACAAAGAGTGAGTTCCAAGGGAACCCCCATAAGGCTCTCAGCGGATTTCTCTACACAAACACTACAGGCCAGAAGGGAGTGGCAAGATCTATTGAAATTCTTGAATGAAAAACAAAA
>NW_027413903.1:7500-10000 GCF_048773025.1 Camelus bactrianus | reverse complement strand
CGGCGGGAGAGGGGCCGCGCGCCAGCGAGGCGCCGAACCGCGGTCGACCGCCCGGTCCCCCTCCCCCTCAACCGACCCACCCACCCACCCACCCACGCCCGAACACGGGGTTCGGGCGGGAGGGCGGAAGGGCGGAAGGAAGAAGGGAGGCGGACGGGACGGGGACGGGAGCACGAGCCGGCGACGTGGCACGGGACGGGCAGGCGGCGAGAGGGGAAGCCGCGCGCGCGCGCGACGCCGGGCCCAGGCCGGAGGCGTCGTCGTGCCGGGGAGGAGGGTAGAGGGGGGCGGCGGCGGCAGCCGCCGGTCGGTCGGTCGTGAGGCGGGCGGGTCCGAAGAAGCCCGGCGGCCGCCCCGCGGCGACCGTCAGGGCCCCTTGCCCCACCACGCGACGCCAACCGCACCGGCGCGAGCCGCTCCGCTCCGCTCCCACCCGTCCTCCGCACGGCCACGAGACGCCCACGACGGGCGACGGGCGACGGACGCGCGGCGGCGGCGCCCCCGAAGAACGCCGCCCCGGGGGCCCAGGGGCACGAAGCGCAGCCGCGGACGCAGCCCGGGGGAAAGCGCGCAGCGGCGGGCGACGCCGCGGCGTCCCGCGGGTCGCCGCCGGGGCACGCATCCCCGGGGCGCGGCCGCGCGCGCGCCTCGGCCACGGCGAGGAGCCGCCCGTCCCGACGGGGCGAGGCGGGGGCCGCGGTGGCGCGACGGGAGGGTGGGGGCGGCGCGGCGCGGAGGCCCTAACCGCCCCCACCCACCCCGGCACCACCGCGACGCACCCGGGCACGCGCCCCGGAGAACGCTTGCGGCGCGAGGAGGGGCTCCCGGTGGGAACGCGGCGGCCGCGGCCGCGGCCGCGGCCTCGGCCACGCGCGAGCTCCCCCTCCCCCGTTTTCTCCCTTCCCTTTCGCGGGCGGCACCTCCCGGGCCTCGACGCCGCCTGCCGCCGCCGCCGCCCGCCCCCGCACCCTCCCGGGCGCGGGGGCGGGACCGGCCGGAGGAGGGACAGACGGCGCGAGGGCAGAGGCGCCGTGTCTGCACTTAGGGGGACGGAGGGCACCACGGCCCTGCGAGGAAACCCCCAGCCGCGCGACCCCGCGGGCACACACCCGGGGGGGCGCGATTGATCGTCAAGCGACGCTCAGACAGGCGTAGCCCCGGGAGGAACCCGGGGCCGCAAGTGCGTTCGAAGTGTCGATGATCAATGTGTCCTGCAATTCACATTAATTCTCGCAGCTAGCTGCGTTCTTCATCGACGCACGAGCCGAGTGATCCACCGCTAAGAGTCGTACGAGAAGTTTCTTCTGCCTTCGGTTCTGTGGCACGGCACGTCTCCCGCCCCCACCCACCCCGGGAGGGTGAGAGGGGGGGGTCGCCTCGGGCCGGCCGAGTCAGAGAGAAATCAGACCGGAGGGTCGGGAAGGTTTCACAACGGGGCGCAGCCGGCACCGACACCGCGCGTGCCGGCTCGGACACCCCACAGGCGCCCGGGGGTTCCCGCCTCCCGCGGGGACGCGCCACCACGCGGCCACCGGCCGTCCGACGGGCCCGCCGGGTGAGGCCCCACCCGACGGACACGGCGGCGGCGGCGGCGGTCGGCGACGTGGCGCGGCGCCCCGGCCCGGTGGAGGCGGAGTCCGTGGGACGAGGGACGGACCTCCCACGTCCCCACGGGCCCGACCGCCCCGACCCCAAGGCGGACGGGCGACTCCCCCGAGGGTCTTTAAACCTCCGCGCCGGGACGCGCTAGGTACCTGGAGAGGGCGAGGCGGGCGAGGCGGGGACGGCACGGACCCCCCCCCCACCAGCCCCAACCGCCGGCCACCGCGCCCCGACGCCGACCACCACACCCCGGCCACGGCCGGGGGTCCTCGCCGCCGCGGGCCCTCGACACGGGGCCACACCGGGCACCGGCCGGCCACCGCCCACGCCACCGAGTCCCACACGCCAACGCGTGCCGACGGCATCCTAAGCCCACTCACTCCCCACGAGGCCGGGCGGAGAGGGCCCTCCCCCCGCGTCCCGACGACAGACCACCCTCCTTCCCACCTCCACGCCCCCAACCCCCGGCAGGACCCCCAACCCGCACACGCGTTCCCGGGGTCCCCCTTCTCGCCACGGGGGACGAGGGGGGCCCACGATGGGACGCGGGCCACAAGCGGGCAGGGCGCCTCGGGCGCGTGGGGCGGGAACCGGGAGGCGAGAGGAGAGAGCCGGCCGGACGGGGAGAAGAGGCCCGAAGCTCGCTCGGGTGGGGGGAAAAGGCGAGAGGAGTGGCACGTGGCAAGGCGGGGCGCGGCGGGATCGGAGGAGCAAGAGGGCCCGACGACCGGCCCGGGGGAACCGGGTCCAGGGCGAGCAGCGGGAGGCGGCCACGGCCGGGAGGAGCGGCCGGCGCCGGGAAGACGAGGGCGCGGCGTGGGGAGGGGAGGGGAGGGGGGCGGGCACGGCCCACAGAGCCCTCGGACCCGCCTCTCGGGAAGTGGCGGGGAGATCGGGC
>NW_027413903.1:0-2500 GCF_048773025.1 Camelus bactrianus | reverse complement strand
GCTCGCGAGACAGGACGCCGAGCAGGCGAGAAGGCGAGAGTGTCTGCCGCGTCGCAAGACCCCGGCCCCGCCGACACCACAAGGCACGGGAGACCGAGGTCGGGCCGGAGTCCGCACCCCTGCCTCCCCCCCGCCACCCACGGGCGGCAGAGGAGAGGCGAGGGGCCCGCAGGCAGAACGAGAGGAGAAGCCACGTTCGCCATGAACGTCCCCGTCCCTCGTCTGGCGCGGCTTAGGCCCGACCCGGGGGAGCATGACTTCACCACATCGGTCAGGTGAGTGAGTGAACGAGCGAGCGAGCGAGCCATGTGGGGCAGGGAGGCCCCAGAGGGGAGGGCCCGGCGAGGACAACCACCAGAGGGGCCTGCTTCAGCCTCGCCAGGCGCCACCCACTCCTCGGTCCTCTCCGAGGAGAGCGGCCAACGACCCCAGGCGGGGAATGCCTGACACGCGGCACGGAGCCTACGGGGGTGGGGTCGTGCCGGCCACCACCGGGTGCCTGCGGCGGGGAGCGCACGGGGTAAAAGACCCACGCCGCCACCTCACCCCACCGCCCTCGGGCCACCAGAGACCGGAGGTGGCACCACGGGCCACGTCAGCCGGACGCACACACGAGAGCCGGCGCGCAGGCCCGGGCGGGCGGCTCAAGTGTCAGAAGCGGAGTCGGCTACCAGGCCAGGGCTCACGCAGAGAGAAGCCCAGAGCCTCGCACGCGTCCGGAGACCCAACACTCGGTGACAGACACCGAGGAAGACCGTGTCAGCACCTATCTGCTGGCAGAAAATGCCCAACACGACGGGAAAAATGACAGCGCCCAGAAACGGGGCGGGTCCACGATTTGCAGGGGGGGGCCCCGGGACCTCGGTCCGGCCACCTGCCCCCAGCCCTACCCCCATAAATGGCAGCCCCGAAGCTCTCGGGGGCCATCTGATCGACCGGGGTGGGGGGGGTTGGTAGGGGGAGGGGAGAGGGGAGGGGGATTAGGAGGAGGCTTAGGAGGAGGAGTGGGAATGGGAATGGGAATGGGAATGGGAATGGGAATGGGAATGGGAATGGGAAGGGACGAGAGGGAGACGGGATCAGACCGGGGACGCCCTGCCCTTTTCTCGCCCGCGTGGCCGGGGACTCGGGGAGATGCCACAGAGGCGCCTCCGACGAGAGGGCCCCCCACGAGGGACCGCTCCCGAGCACCGGGCCCCGGGCCGGGGAAAGCCTGCCTCCCCCACATCCCTCGCGGGACGCCCCCGTGCCGGTCCCCGAGTCCGGATGAAGTCTCGGTCCCTCCAACGCCACCGGAACCCACGCGGGCAGGCTTACGGGCCGGGGGGCACCCCCTCCCAGGCCTCCCGCGCCAACAGGGGCCGGCCCAGCCACGTCTCCGGATCCATCGGGACTCAGAAAACATTTCATCCAAGGAGGCGCCTCCGACGACCGGGAACCCCAGCGCGCCCGTCCCCGGCCTCACCGCACTGGGCCCGGGCCGCTCCTCGCCTCAGGAGCAGTCGTCCAAGGGACGCAGACGAGGGCCTGACCACCTAGCCGCCGGCGGCCCGGGCGCGGGACACTCTCTCCCTTTCCCCCGCGGCGGCAAGGCGCAGGCCGTGTCCGATCGGCTCGGGTCGGTCTCCGCGGCTGGAGGGGCACAGGCGGATGCTGGTCGACCAGGCCAGGCCACACGGCTTCCCCCGGCACACGAGATCCCGGGAGCGCGGCGACAGTCACCCCCTCATCATCCTGCGAGTCCAATCTGCGCCGAGAGCAGGACGCGCCCGCGGCTCAGCGCCACGGGGACTGTCACCGCCGGTGTCGCCAGCCTCCCCGAAGTCTGCCTCGGGCCCCGCCGCCGAGCCCCATCCCTTGCCGAGGTCGCCGACGCTCGGGAGAAGAGGGACGATCTCAGAGCGGCAGCCAGATGGCGCCCGACAACCGTCGCCAACGTCCCCGGAACCGATCCCGACCGCCGCCGGCCGCCCAAACGCCCGAGCTCGTCCCGGACTGAGGCGCCGGGCGGCCCCGTGGCGTCCGCCTCGGAGCCCGCTCACCCTCGTCACGGCACGGCACGGCACGGCACGGCACGACACGAGGCGACACGACGCGACGCGGCGCGACGCGACCCCGGCACCAGATCAGGGCGGGGAGGACGGAGGGAGCCGGGGTTTGGCAAGACACGGCCGGCCGGGCGGCTGCCGCGAAGGGGACGCGCTCCCCACGCGATTCCCCGGGCGGGGGAGATCACACGGACACGCCGGCGGGGCCGGGGCCGACGCCGCGGGTGGCCCAGAGCGACCAGGACGAGATCCCGGGTTCCCGGGTGGGAGGTTGGGAAGGGGAGGAGGGGAAGAGGGAGGGAAGGCGGGGGCTGGCAAACCGAAACCAGGCGAGCGCTCAGAGAACAACGCAGGAATCGGCTTTGGAGTCCGTCCTCTCGAATGCGGGAGGTCTTTCGAAAGCAGACAGGCAAAGCCCAGAAGCTAGAAAAGAAAGGATGAAGACCGCGAAC
>NW_027413902.1:0-56986 GCF_048773025.1 Camelus bactrianus | reverse complement strand
CAGGTTCAAAAATGAGGCAGATTTCTCAGAATAAACTCTTAGAGCAAATTCTACCTGAGACATGTATTTTACATAGATACGCTCACCGTGATATTCTGTGTTCCGAACACAATTCATGTATCTCAGATTCGACAAATATTCACAACATTGTAGTTAGCATGCGGATTACCGAACTTTCATCCACCATACAAGGCATATTTAAACCTAGAAGTAGTTATTCTGATTTCACAGGTTTTTCCTAACATCCAGTTTCGAAAATCATGAAATTTTCACAGAAACATTCAATTCAAGCGAATTCTATCCAGCAGAATTTTTATCTTCAGAGCTTCACTCACCAAGATATTCCGTGCTCCAAAAACGTTACATTCATCACGGCTTTGACAAATATTATTTAATGACCGTGAGTATGTGGATTACCTATTTTTCAATCACAATACAAGGCATATTTACACCTAGAAACATTTACATAGATTTCGCAGTTTTTCCTAACATCAGTTATGAAAATAAGGCAGCTTTTGCACAAAAATTCTCTTGGTGCATGTTCTATGCAATAGACATCTCATTTTCATAGATACATTCACCGTAAAATTCCGTGTTCCGAAAATGTTAAATGCACCATGGATTCAACTATTATTCACTGCTTAGTTCTTAGAATGTGAATTACACATCTTTAATATCCCATTGAAAACATATTGTCACCTTAAAGAGTTTACTCAGATTTTGCAGCGTTTTCATAACACCAGTTTCCAAACTGCGTCAGATTTTTCATTAAAATGCTCCTGGAGCGTGTTCTAACCAATAGATATGTAATTTACATAATTTGCCTCACCGTGACAGTCCATGTTCTGAACGCGCTACACACATCAGGGATTTGACAAACATTCTTAACGAGTTGTGTACATGTGTATTACACAACTTTCATCCTCCATACAAGGCATATTGACACCTAGAAACATTAACATTGAGTTTGCAGTTATTTCCTAAAAACAGTTTCAAAAATCAGGCAGTTTTCAAAGGAAAAAACTTTTGGAGCGTGTTCTACCCAATAGATATGTAAATTACATAGATTCTCCCGCTGTGAATTTACGTGTTTTGAACATGCTACATGCCGAAAAGATTCGACAAAAATACACTACAGAGTTGTTTGCATGTGGATTAAAGGACTTTCTCACTATAGAATGCATATAGATGCTTAGAAGCATTTTCTGTGATTTCACAGAAATTTCCAAACGCCAGTTTCGAAAATGAGGCTGATTTCACGGCAAAAACCTCTTGGAGCAGGTTCTAAACAATAGACATGTATTTTTAATGTATTAACTCACCGTGATATTCTGTGTTCCGAACACAATTCACGTATCTCGGATTCGACAAATATTCACTATTGATTAGTTAGCATGCGGATTACCCAACTTTCATCCACCATAAAAGGCAGATGTACACCGAGAATCTAGTAATCTGGGTTCGCAGGATTTTCTAAAGCCAGTTTCGAAAATCAGGCCGATTTCTCAGGAATAATCTCTTGGGGTGATTTCTAACCAAGGGAAATGTAATTTACATAAATTCCTGGGACGTAAATTTCCGTGATCCGAACATGTTACATGCATAAAGAATTCGACAAATATTCACAACAAAATTGTTAGCATGTGGATTACTGAACTTTCATCACAATACATTGAATATTGATTCTTAGAAGTATTTTCTCAGATTTTGAAGCGTTTTCTAAATGCCAGGTTTGAAAATGACGAAGTTTTCGCAGAAAAACTCTCTCGGAGCGAGTTCTACCCAATAGAGAAGTCATTTACATAGTTTCAATCACCGGGAAATTTCACGTTCTGAACACACTACATGCATCACGAATTAGAAAAAGATTCTTTAATATGTTGTGAAAATTTGGATTACCGAACATTCTTGCAACATAAAGGCACATTTACACCTGCAAATATTTACTCCCTTTTTGCAGCTTTTTCCAAACTTCAGATTCGATAATCATGCAATGTTCGCAGAAAAATTCTCTTCTAGCTCGTTCTACTCAATAGAATTGTAATTTACATAGTTTCATTACCGTGAAATTCCATTTTCCAAAAGCGCTACATGAATCACGGTTTAAAAAATAATTACTACACTGTTATTAACATATGGATTACCGGACTTTCATTCATCATTCCAGGCATATTGACACGTAGAAGCATTTTCTCAGATTTCACAGGGTTCTCCTAATGGCATTTTTCAAAATGAGGCACATTTCGAAGAAAAATTCTCTTCAAACGAGTTCTACCCAATAGACATGTAACTTACATTGTTTCTTTCACTATGACATTTTGTATTCTGAACACGTTACATGCATCACAATTTCGACAAACATTCTTTAATGAGTGTGAGCATGTGGATTACTGAACTTTCATCCAACATAAAAGGCATATTTACACTTAGAAGTAGTTAGTCTGATTTCGCAGGTTTTTCCTAACATCCAGTTTCGAAAATCATGAAATTTTCACAGAAACATACAATTCAAGCGAGTTCTATCCAGCAGAATTGTTATTTTCAGAGCTTCACTCACCGAGACATTCCGTGTTCCGAAAACGTTACATTCATCACGGCTTCGACAAAAATTTTTAATGACCGTGAGCATGTGGATTACCGATTTTTCAACCACAATACAAGGCATATTTACACCTAGAAATATTTTCTTAGATTTCACAGGTTTACTTAATGTCAGTTACTGTAATCAGGCAGTTTTCACAGAAAAATTCTCTTGGTGCATGTTCAATCCAATAGACATCCCATTTTCATAGATATTTTCACCATAATATTCCGTGTTCCGAAAACGGTCCATGCACCACGGATTCAACAAATATTCACTGCTGAGTTCTTAGCATGTGAATTACACATCTTTAATAACCCATTGAAGACACATTGTCACCTTAAAGCATTTTCTCAGATTTTGCAGTGTTTTCAGAACAACAGTTTCCAAACTGAGGCTGATTTTTAAGAAAAATGCTCCTGGAGAGTGTTCTAACCAATTGATATGTAATTTACATAGTTTGCCTCACCGTGACAGTCCATGTTCCGAACGCGTTACACACATTACGGATTTGACAAACATTCTTAATGAGTTGTGTACATGTGTATTAAAGAACTTTCATCGACCATACAAGGCATAGTGACACCTAGAAACATTTACACTGAGTTCGCAGATATTTCCTAATAGCAGTTTCGAAAATCAGGCATTTTTCAAAGGAAATAAATGTTGGAGCGTGTTCTACCCAATAGATATGTAAATTACATAGATTCTCCCACTGTGAAATTACGTGATTTGAACACGCTACATGCAGAAAAGTTTCGAAAAATATTCACTACAGAGTTGTTAGCAAGTGGATTACAGCACTTTCATCCACCATACAAGGCTTACTGACACTTTGAAGAATATTCTCAGATTTCACACGTTAGGTTGAATGCCAGTTTTCAAAATGAGGCAGATTTGGCAGAAAAATGCTCTTGGAGCCATTTCTATCCAAAAGAATGGTAATTTCCCTACTTTCAATCCCCGTGACATTCTGTGTTCTGAACACGTTATATGCACCACGGATTCAACAAACATTCTTTAATGAGTTGTGTACATGTGTATTACACAACTTTCATCCACCAGACAAGGCATATTGACACCTAGAAATATTAACACTGAGTTCGCAGATATTTCCTAATAGCAGTTTCGAAAATCAGGCAGTTTTCAAAGAAAAAAACTGTTGGAGCGTGTTCTACCCAATAGATATGTAAATTACATAGATTCTCCCACTGTGAAATTACGTGTTTTGAACACGCTACATGCAGAAAAGTTTCGACAAAAATACACTACATGGTTGTTTGCATGTGGGTTACAGGTCTTTCACACTATAGAAGGCATATAGATGCTTAGAAGCATTTTATGTGATTTCACAGATATTTCCAAACGTCAGTTTTGAAAATGAGGCCGATTTCACAGCAAAAAACTCTTGGAGCGGGTTCTAAACAATAGATATGTAATTTACATGGATTCGCTCACCGTCAAATTCCGTATTCAGAACACGCTACATGCATCTCGGATGCGACAAATATTCACTACAGAGTTGTTAGCATAAGGATTACCGAACTTTCATCCACCCTAAAAGCCATGTTGACAATTTGAAGCATTTTTTCACATTTCGAAAGTTTTTCCTAATGCCGGTATTGAAAAGGAGGCAGATTTGCCAGAAAACTTCTCGTGGAGTGAGTACTTCCCAATAGAAATGTAATTTACATAGATTCCCTCACAGTGACATTCCATTTTACCGAACACGCTACATGCATCAAGGTTTCAACAAACTTTCTCGAATTAGTTGTGAACATGTAGATTACAGAAATTTCATCCACCATACATGGCATATTTACAACTAGAAACATTAACTCTGAATTTGCAGCTTTTTCCTAATGCCAGTTTTGAAAATCAGGTCGTATTCTCAGGGAAAAAATTTGGAGCGAATTCTAACCAATAGGTGTGAAATTTACATAGATTCCATAGCCGGGATTGTCCGTGATACGATCACACTGCATGCATAACGCTTTCTAAAAATATTCACCACAGAATAGTTTGCATGTGGCTTTACGATCTTGCATCACAATACAAGGCATATTGACACTTTGAAGAATTTTCTCTGATTTTGCAGAGATTTTCAAACGCCAGGTTCAAAAATGAGGCAGAATTCTCAGAAAAACTCTTAGAGCAAATTCTACTCGAGATATGTATTTTTCATGGATTCACTCACCGTGATATTCTGTGTTCCGAACACACTTCACGTATCTAGGATTCGACAAATATTCACAACAGAGAATTTAGCATGCGGATTACCGAAATTTCATCCACCATAAAAGGCAGATGTACACCGAGAATCTAGTAATCTGGGTTCGCAGGTTTTTCCTAACGCCAGTTTCGAAAATCAGGCCGATTTCTCAGGAAAAATCTCTTGGAGTGATTTCTAACCAAGGGAAATGTAATTTATGTAAAATCCCTCGTCGTGAAATTCCGTGTTCCGAACATATTACATGCATAAAAGTTTCGACAAATATTCACTACAAATTTGTTAGCATGTGGATTACCGAACTGTCATCACAACACATTGAATATTGATTCTTAGAAGTATTTTCTCAGATTTTGAAGTGTTTTCTAAACGCCAGGTTCAAAAATGACGAAGTTTTCGCAGAAAAACTCTCTCGGAGCGAGTTCTACCCAATAGAGAATTCATTTACATAGTTTCAATCACCGGGAAATTCCACGTTCTGAACACGGTACATGCATCACGGATTAGAAAATGATTCTTTAATATGTTGTGAAAATATGGATTCCCGAACTTTCTTGCAACATAAATGCACATTTACACCTGCAAATATTTACTCCCTTTTTGCAGCTTTTTCCAAACTTCAGATTCGATAATCATGCAACGTTCGCAGAAAAATTCTCTTCTAGCTCGTTCTACTCAATAGAATTGTAATTTACATAGTATCATTACCGTGAAATTTCGTTTTCCAAAATCGCTACATGAATCACGGTTTAAAAAATAATTACTACACTGTTATTAACATGTGGATTACCGGACTTTCATTCACCATTCAAGGCATATTGACACTTAGAAGCATTTTCTCAGATATCACAGTGTTCTCCTAAAGGCAGTTTTCAAAATAAGGCACATTTCGCAGAATAATTTTCTTCAAACGAGTTCTACCCAATAGACATGTAACTTCAATTTTTCCCTTCACTATGCCATTCCATATTCTGAACACGTTTCATGCATCACGAGTTCGACAAACATTCTTTAATGAGTGTGAGCATGTGGATAATCGAACTTTCATCCACCATACAAGCCATATTGACACCTAGAAGTAGTTAGTCTGATTTCGCAGGTTTTTCCTAACATCCAGTTTCGAAAATCATGAAATTTTCAGAGAAACATTCAATTCAAGCGAGTTCTATCCAGCAGAATTGTTATTTTCAGAGCTTCACTCACCGAGACATTCCGTGTTCCGAAAACGTTACATTCATCACGGCTTTGACAAACATTATTTAATGACCTTGAGCATGTGGATTACCGATTTTTCAACGAAAATACAAGGCATATTTACACCTAGAAATATTTACTTAGATTTCGCAGGTTTTCCTAACATCACTTACAAAAATCAGGCAATTTCCGCAGAAAAATCCTCTTGGTGCATGTTCTATCCAATAGACATCTCATTTTCATAGATACCTTCACCGTAACATTCCGTGTACCAAAAACGGTCCATGCATCACTGATTCAACAATTATTCACTGCTGAGTTCTTAGCATGTGAATTACACTTCTTTAATAACCCATTGAAACACATTGTCACCTTAAAGCATTTACTCAGATTTTGCAGCGTTTTCATAACAACAGTTTCCAATCTGAGGCAGATTTTTCAGTAAAATTCTCCTGGAGAGTGTTCTAACAAATTGATATGTAATTTACATAGTTTGCCTCACCGTGACAGTCCATGTTCCGAACGCGTTACAAACATCACGGATTTGACAAACATTCTTAATGAGTTGTGTACATGTGTATTAAAGAACTTTCATCGACCATACAAGGCATATTGACACCTAGAAACATTAACAGTGAGTTCGCAGATATTTCCTAATAGCAGTTTCGAAAATCAGGCAGTTTTCAAAGGAAAAAAATGTTGGAGCGTGTTCTACCCAATAGATATGTAAATTACATAGATTCTCCCACTGTGAAATTACGTGTTTTGAACACGCTACATGCAGAAAAGTTTCGACAAAAATACACTACAGGGTTGTTTGTATGTGGATAACAGGACTTTCTCACTATAGAAGGCATATAGATGCTTAGAAGCATTTTTTGTGATTTCACAGGGATTTCCAAACGCCAGTTTCGAAAATGAGGCCGATTTCACAGCAAAAACCTCTTGGAGCTTGTTCTAAACAATAGATATGTAATTTACATGGATTCGCTCACCGTCAAATTCCGTGTTCCGAACACGATACATGCATCTCGGATGCGACAAATATTCACTACAGAGTTGTTAGCAAGTGGATTACAGCACTTTCATCCACCATACAAGGCTTACTGACACTTTGAAGATTTTTCTCAGATTTCACAAGTTAGTTTGAATGCCAGTTTTCAAAATGGGGCAGATTTGGCAGAAAAATGCTCTTGGAGCCATTTCTACCCAAAAGATAGGTAATTTCCCTACTTTCAATCACCGTGACATTCTGTGTTCTGAACACGTTACATGCACCACGGATTCAACAAACATTCTTTAATGAGTTGTGAACATGTATATTAACGAACTTTAATCCACCTTACAGTGCATATTTATACATAGAAATTTTATTCTGATTTAGTAGTATTCTCCTAATGTCAGTCTCTAAAATCATGCAGTTTCCACAGAAAAATCCTCTTGGAGCGAGTTCTACCCAATAGACATGCAATTTACATAGAACTCGTCATCGTGAATTCCGTGTTCCAAAAAAGCTACATGCATCACGGATTCGACCAATATTCACTACAGAGTTGTTAGCATAAGGATTACCGAACTTTCATCCACCATAAAAGCCATGTTGACAATTTGAAACATTTTCTCACATTTCAAAAGTTTTCCTAATGCCAGTTTTGAAAAGGAGGCAGATTTGCCAGAAAAATTCTCGTGGAGCGAGTACTTCCCAATAGAAATGTTATTTACATAGTTTCCCTCACAGTGACATTCCATTTTCGCGAACACGCTACATCCATCAAGGTTCCAACAAACTTTCTCGAATGAGTTGTGAACATGTAGATTACAGAACTTTCATCCACCATACATGGCATATTTACAACTAGAAACATTAACTCTGAATTTGCAGCTTTTTCTTAATGCCAGTTTGGAAAATCAGGCCGTTTTCACAGGGAAAAACTTTTGGAGCGAATTCTAACCAATAGGTGTGTAATTTACATAGATTCCATAGCCGGGATTGTCCGTGATATGATCACACTGCATGCATAACGCTTTCTAAAAATATTCACCACAGAATAGTTTGCATGTGTCTTTACGATCTTGCATCACAATACAAGGCATATTGACACTTTGAAGAATTTTCTCTGATTTTGCAGAGATTTTCAAACGCCAGGTTCAAAAATGAGGCAGATTTCTCAGAAAAACTCTTAGAGCAAATTCTACCCGAGACATGTTTTTTTCATGGATTCACTCACCGTGATATTCTGTGTTCCGTACACATTTCACGTATCTAGGATTCGACAAATATTCACTACAGAGTTGTTAGCATGCGGATTACCGAAATTTCATCCACCATAAAAGGCAGATGTACACCGAGAATCTAGTAATCAGGGTTCGCAGGTTTTTCCTAACACCAGTTTCGAAAATCAGGCCGATTTCTCAGGAAAAATCTCTTGGAGTGATTTCTAACCAAGGGAAATATAATTTATGTAAAATCCCTGGCCGTGAAATTCCGTGTTCCGAACATGTTACATGCATAAAGGATTCGACAAATATTCACTACAAATTTGTTATCATGTGGTTTACCGAACTGTCATCACAATATATTGAATATTGATTCTTAGAAGAATTTTCTCAGATTTTGAAGCGTTTTCTAAACGCCAGGTTCAAAAATGACGAAGTTTTCTCAGAAAAACACTCTCGGAGCGAGTTCTACCCAATAGAGTATCCATTTACATAGTTTCAATCACCGGGAAATTCCACGTTCTGAATACGGTACATGCATCACGGATTAGAAAAAGATTCTTTAATATGTTGTGAAAATATGGATTCCCGAACTTTCTTGCAACGTAAATGCACATTTACACCTGCAAATATTTACTCCCTTTTTGCAGCTTTTTTCAAACTTCAGATTCGATAATCATGCAATTTTCGCAGAAAAATCCTCTTCTAGCTCGTTCTACTCAATAGAATTGTAATTTACATAGTTTCATTACCGTGAAATTTCATTTTCCAAAAGCGCTACATGAATCACGGTTTAAAAAATAATTACTACACTGTTATTACCATGTGGATTACCGGACTTTCATTCACCATTCAAGGCATATTGACACTTAGAAGCATTTTCTCAGATTTCACAGGGTTCTCCTAATGGCAGTTTTCAAAATGAGGCACATTTCGCAGAAAAATTCTCTTCAAACGAGTTCTACCCAATAGACATGTATCTTCCATTTTTCCCTTCACTATGACATTCCATATTCTGAACACGTTTCATGCATCACGAGTTCGACAAACATTTTTTAATGAGTGTGAGCATGTGGATTACCAAACTTTCATCCATCATAAAAGGCATATATAACGCTAGATGTAGTTATTCTGATTTCGCAGGTATTTCCTTACATCCAGTTTCGAAAATCATGAAATTTTCAGAGAAACATTCAATTCAAGCGAGTTCTATCCAGTAGAATTGTTATTTTCAGAGCTTCACTCACCGAGACATTCCGTGTTCCGAAAACGTTGCATTCATCACGGCTTCAACAAACATCATTTAATGACCGTGAGCATGTGGATTACCGATATTTCAACCACAATACAAGGCATATTTACATGTAGAAACATTTACTTAGATTTCGCAGTTTTTCCTAATATCACTTACGAAAATCAGGCAGATTTCGCAGAAAAATTCTCTTGGTGCATGTTCTATCCAATAGACATCTCATTTTCATAGATACCTTCACCGTAACATTCCGTGTTCCGAAAATGGTCCATGCACCACGGATTCAACAAATATCACTGCTGAGTTCTTAGCATGTGAATTACACTTCTTTAATAACCCATTGAAACACATTGTCACCTTAAAGCATTTACTCAGATTTTGCAGCGTTTTCATAACTACAGTTTCCAAACTGAGGCAGATTTTTCAGTAAAATTCTCCTGGAGCGTGTTCTAACCAAGAGATATGTAATTTACATAGTTTGCCTCACCGTGACAGTCCATTTTCCAAACGAACTACACACATCACGGATTTGAGAAACATTCTTAATGAGTAGTGTACATGTGTATTACACAACTTTCATCAACCATACAAGGCATATTGACACCTAGAAACATTAACAGTGAGTTCGCAGATATTTCCTAATAGCAGTTTCGAAAATCAGGCAGTTTTCAAAGGAAAAAAATGTTGGAGCGTGTTCTACCCAATAGATATGTAAATTACATAGATTCTCCCACTGTGAAATTACGTGTTTTGAACACGCTACATGCAGAAAAGTTTCGACAAAAATACACTACAGGGTTGTTTGTATGTGGATAACAAGACTTTCTCACTATAGAAGGCATATAGATGCTTAGAAGCATATTTTGTGATTTCACAGGGATTTCCAAACGCCAGTTTCGAAAATGAGGCCGATTTCACAGCAAAAACCTCTTGGAGCTTGTTCTAAACAATAGATATGTAATTTACATGGATTCGCTCACCGTCAAATTCCGTGTTCCGAACACGATACATGCATCTCGGTTGCGACAAATATTCACTACAGAGTTGTTAGCAAGTGGATTACAGCACTTTCATCCACCATACAAGGCTTACTGACACTTTGAAGAATATTCTCAGATTTCACACGTTAGTTTGAATGCCAGTTTTCAAAATGAGGCAGATTTGGCAGAAAAATGCTCTTGGAGCCATTTCTACCCAAAAGATAGGTAATTTCCCTACTTTCAATCACCGTGACATTCTGTGTTCTGAACACGTTACATGCACCACGGATTCAACAAACATTCTTTAATGAGTTGTGAACATGTATATTAACGAACTTTAATCCACATAACAGTGCATATTTATACATAGAAATTTTATTCTGATTTAGTAGTATTCTCCTAATGTCAGTCTCTAAAATCATGCAGTTTCCACGGAAAAATCCTCTTGGAGCAAGTTCTACCCAAAAGACATGCAATTTACATACAACTCGTCATCGTGAATTCCGTGTTCCAAAAAAGCTACATGCATCACGGATTCGACCAATATTCACTACAGATTTGTTAGCATAAGGATTACCGAACTTTCATCCACCATAAAAGCCATGTTGACAATTTGAAGCATTTTCTCACATTTCAAAAGTTTTTTCTAATGCCAGTTTTGAAAAGGAGGCAGATTTGGCAGAAAAATTCTCGTGGAGCGAGTACTTCCCAATAGAAATGTAATTTACATGGTTTCCCTCACAGTGACATTCCATTTTCCTGAACACGCTACATGCATCAAGGTTTCAACAAACTTTCTCGAATGAGTTGTGAACATGTAGATTACAGAACTTTCATCCACCATACATGGCATATTTACAACTAGAAACATTAACTCTGAATTTGCAGATTTTTCCTAATGCCAGTTTGGAAAATCAGGCCGTTTTCTCAGGGAAAAACTTTTGGAGCGAATTCTAACCAATAGGTGTGTAATTTACATAGATTCCATAGCCAGGATTGTCCGTGATATGATCACACTGCATGCATAACGCTTTCTAAAAATATTCACCACAGAATAGTTTGCATGTGGCTTTAAGATCTTGCATCACAATACAAGGCATATTTACACTTTGAAGAATTTTCTCTGATTTTGCAGAGATTTTCAAACACCAGGTTCAAAAATGAGGCAGAATTCTCAGAAAAACTCTTAGAGCAATTTCTACCCGAGACAAGTATTTTACATGGATTCACTCACCGTGAAATTCTGTGTTCCGAAAACACTTCACGTATCTAGGATTCGACAAATATTAACTACAGATTATTTAGCATGCGGATTACCGAAATTTCATCCACCATAAAAGGCATATGTACACCGAGAATCTAGTAATTTGGGTTCGCAGAATTTTCCTAACGCCAGTTTCGAAAATCAGGCCGATTTCTCAGGAAAAATCTCTTGGAGTGATTTCTAACCAAGGGAAATGTAATTTATGTAAAATCCCTGGCCGTGAAATTCGGTGTTCTGAACATGTTACATGCATAAAGGATTCGACAACTATTCACTACAAATTTCTTAGCATGTGGATTACCGAACTGTCATCACAATATATTGAATAATGATTCTTAGAAGTATTTTCTCAGATTTTGAAGTGTTTTCTAAACGCCAGGTTCAAAAATGACGAAGTTATCGCAGAAAAACTATCTCGGAGCGAGTTCTACCCAATAGAGAAGTCATTTACATAGTTTCAATCACCGTGAAATTCCACGTTCTGAATACGGTACATGCATCACGGATTAGAAAAAGATTCTTTAATATGTTGTGAAAATATGGATTCCCGAACTTTCTTGCAACATAAATGCACATTTACACCTGCAAATATTTACTCCCTTTTTGCAGCTTTTTCCAAACTTCAGATTTGATAATCATGCAATGTTCGCAGAAAAATTCTCTTCTAGCTCGTTCTACTCAATAGAATTGTAATTTACATAGTTTCATTACCGTGAAATTTCATTTTCCAAAAGCGCTACATGAATCACGGTTTAAAAAATAATTACTACACTGTTATTAACATGTGGATTACCGGACTTTCATTCACCAGTCAAGGCATATTGACACTTAGAAGCATTTTCTCAAATTTCACAGGGTTCCCCTAATGGCAGTTTTCAAAATGAGGCACATTTCGCAGAAAAATTCTCTTCAAACGAGTTCTACCCAATAGACATGTAACTTCCATTTTTCCCTTCACTATGACATTCCATATTCTGAACACGTTTCATGCATCACGAGGTCAACAAACATTCTTTAATGAGTGTGAGCATGTGGATTAATGAAATTTCATCCACCATACAAGGCATATTTACACCTAGAAGTAGTTATTCTGATTCTGCAGGTTTTTCCTAACATCCAGTTTTGAAAATCATGAAATTTTCAGAGAAACATTCAATTCAAGCGAGTTCTATCCAGTAGAATTGTTATTTTCAGAGCTTCACTCACCGAGACATTCCGTGTTCCGAAATCGTTACACTCATCACTGCTTCAACAAACATTATTTAATGACCGTTAGCATGTTGATTACCGATATTTCAACCACAATACAAGGCATATTTACACCTAGAAACATTTACTTAGATTTCGCAAGTTTTCCTAATATCACTTACGAAAATCAGGCAGATTTCGCAGAAAAATTCTCTTGGTGCATGTTCTATCCAATAGACATCTCATTTTCATAGATACCTTCACCGTAACATTCCGTGTTCCGATAATGGTCCATGCACCACGGATTCAACAAATATCACTGCTGAGTTCTTAGCATGTGAATTACACTTCTTTAATAACCCATTGAAACACATTGTCACCTTAATGCATTTACTCAGATTTTGCAGCGTTTTCATAACAACAGTTTCCAAACTGAGGCAGATTTTTCAGTAAAATTCTCCTGGAGTGTGTTCTAACCAAGAGATATGTAATGTACATAGTTTGCCTCACCGTGACAGTCCATTTTCCAAACGAACTACACACATCACGGATTTGAGAAACATTCTTAATGAGTAGTGTACATGTGTATTACACAACTTTCATCAACCATACAAGGCATATTGACACCTAGAAACATTAACAGTGAGTTCGCAGATATTTCCTAATAGCAGTTTCGAAAATCAGGCAGTTTTCAAAGGAAAAAAATGTTGGAGCGTGTTCTACCCAATAGATATGTAAATTACATAGATTCTCCCACTGTGAAATTACGTGTTTTGAACACGCTACATGCAGAAAAGTTTCGACAAAAATACACTACAGGGATGTTTGTATGTGGATAACAGGACTTTCTCACTATAGAAGGCATATAGATGCTTAGAAGCATTTTTTGTGATTTCACAGGGATTTCCAAACGCCAGTTTCGAAAATGAGGCCGATTTCACAGCAAAAACCTCTTGGAGCTTGTTCTAAACAATAGATATGTAATTTACATGGATTCGCTCACCGTCAAATTCCGTCTTCCGAACACGCTACATGCATCTCGGATGCGACAAATATTCACTACAGAGTTGTTAGCAAGTGGATTACAGCACTTTCATCCACCATACAAGGCTTACTGACACTTTGAAGAATATTCTCAGATTTCACACGTTAGTTTGAATGCCAGTTTTCAAAATGAGGCAGATTTGGCAGAAAAATGCTCTTGGAGCCATTTCTACCCAAAAGATAGGTAATTTCCCTACTTTCAATCACCGTGACATTCTGTGTTCTGAACACGTTACATGCACCACGGATTCAACAAACATTCTTTAATGAGTTGTGAACATGTATATTAACGAACTTTAATCCACCTTACCGTGCATATTTATACATAGAAATTGTATTCTGATTTAGTAGTATTCTCCTAATGTCAGTCTCTAAAATCATGCAGTTTCCACAGAAAAATCCTCTTGGAGCGAGTTCTACCCAATAGACATGCAATTTACATAGAACTCGTCGTCGTGAATTCCGTGTTCCAAAAAAGCTACATGCATCACGGATTCGACCAATATTCACTACAGAGTTGTTAGCATAAGGATTACCGAACTTTCATCTATCATAAAAGCCATGTTGACAATTTGAAGCATTTTCTCACATTTCGAAAGATTTCCTAATGCCAGTTTTGAAAAGGAGGCAGATTTGGCAGAAAAATTCTCGTGGAGCGAGTACTTCCCAATAGAAATGTTATTTACTTAGTTTCCCTCACAGTGACATTCCATTTTCCCGAACACGCTACATGCATCAAGGTTCCAACAAACTTTCTGGAATGAGTTGTGAACATGTAGATTACAGAACTTTCATCCACCATACATGGCATATTTACAACTAGAAACATTAACTCTGAATTTGCAGCTTTTTCTTAATGCCAGTTTGGAAAATCAGGCCGTTTTCTCAGGGAAAAACTTTTGGAGCGAATTCTAACCAATAGGTGTGTAATTTACATAGATTCCATAGCCGGGATTGTCCGTGATATGATCACACTGCATGCATAACGCTTTCTAAAAATATTCACCACAGAATAGTTTGCATGTGGCTTTACGATCTTGCATCACAATACAAGGCATATTGACACTTTGAAGAATTTTCTCTGATTTTGCAGAGATTTTCAAACGCCAGGTTCAAAAATGAGGCAGAATTCTCAGAAAAACTCTTAGAGCAAATTCTACCCGAGACAAGTATTTTACATGGATTCACTCACCGTGAATTTCTGTGTTCCGAAAACACTTCACGTATCTAGGATTCGACAAATATTAACTACAGAGTATTTAGCATGCGGATTACCGAAATTTCATCCACCATAAAAGGCATATGTACACCGAGAATCTAGTAATCTGGGTTCGCAGGATTTTCCTAACGCCAGTTTCGAAAATCAGGCCGATTTCTCAGGAAAAATCTCTTGGAGTGATTTCTAACCAAGGGAAATGTAATTTATGTAAAATCCCTGGCCGTGAAATTCCGTGTTCCGAACATGTTACATGCATAAAGGATTCGACAACTATTCACTACAAATTTCTTAGCATGTGGATTACCGAACTGTCATCACAATATATTGAATAATGATTCTTAGAAGTATTTTCTCAGATTTTGAAGTGTTTTCTAAACGCCAGGTTCAAAAATGATGAAGTTTTCGCAGAAAAACTATCTCGGAGCGAGTTCTACCCAATAGAGAAGTCATTTACATAGTTTCAATCACCGTGAAATTCCACGATCTGAATACGGTACATGCCTCACGGATTAGAAAATGATTCTTTAATATGTTGTGAAAATATGGATTCCCGAACTTTCTTGCAACATAAATGCACATTTACACCTGCAAATATTTACTCCTTTTTGCAGCTTTTTCCAAACTTCAGATTTGATAATCATGCAATGTTCGCAGAAAAATTCTCTTCTAGCTCGTTCTACTCAATAGAATTGTAATTTACATAGTTTCATTACCGTGAAATTTCGTTTTCCAAAAGCGCTACATGAATCACGGTTTAAAAAATAATTACTACACTGTTATTAACATGTGGATTACCGGACTTTCATTCACCAGTCAAGGCATATTGACACTTAGAAGCATTTTCTCAAATTTCACAGGGTTCCCCTAATGGCAGTTTTCAAAATGAGGCACATTTCGCAGAAAAATTCTCTTCAAACGAGTTCTACCCAATAGACATGTAACTTCCATTTTTCCCTTCACTATGACATTCCATATTCTGAACACGTTTCATGCATCACGAGGTCGACAAACATTCTTTAATGAGTGTGAGCATGTGGATTACCGAACTTTCATCCACCATACAAGGCATATTTACACCTAGAAGTAGTTATTCTGATTTTGCAGGTTTTTCCTAACATCCAGTTTCGAAAATCATGAAATTTTCAGAGAAACATTCAATTCAAGCGAGTTCTATCCAGTAGAATTGTTATTTTCAGAGCTTCACTCACCGAGACATTCCGTGTTCCGAAAACGTTACATTCATCACTGCTTCAACAAACATTATTTAATGACCGTTAGCATGTTGATTACCGATATTTCAACCACAATACAAGGCATATTTACACCTAGAAACATTTACTTAGATTTCGCAGGTTTTCCTAATATCACTTACGAAAATCAGGCAGTTTTCGCAGAAAAATTCTCTTGGTGCATGTTCTATCCAATAGACATCTCATTTTTATAGATACCTACACCGTAACATTCCGTGTACCAAAAACGGTCCATGCACCACGGATTCAACAAATATCACTGCTGAGTTCTTAGCATGTGAATTACACTTCTTTAATAACCCATTGAAACACATTGTCACCTTAAAGCATTTACTCAGATTTTGCAGCGTTTTCATAACAACAGTTTCCAAACTGAGGCAGATTTTTCAGTAAAATGCTCCTGGAGCGTGTTCTAACCAAGAGATATGTAATTTACATAGTTTGCCTCACCGTGACAGTCCATGTTCCGAACGCATTACACACATCACGATTTGACAAACATTCTTAATGAGTTGTGTACGTGTGTATTACACAACTTTCATCCACCATACAAGGCATATTGACACCTAGAAATATTAACACTGAGTTCGCAGATATTTCCTAATAGCAGTTTCGAAAATCAGGCAGTTTTCAAAGGAAAAAACTGTTGGAGCGTGTTCTACCCAATAGATATGTAAATTACATAGATTCTCCCACTGTGAAATTACGTGTTTTGAACACGCTACATGCAGAAAAGTTTCGACAAAAATACACTACAGGGTTGTTTGTATGTGGATAACAAGACTTTCTCACTATAGAAGGCATATAGATGCTTAGAAGCATATTTTGTGATTTCACAGGGATTTCCAAACGCCAGTTTTGAAAATGAGGCCGATTTCACAGCAAAAACCTCTTGGAGCGGGTTCTAAACAATAGATATGTAATTTACATGGATTCGCTCACCGTCAAATTCCGTCTTCCGAACACGCTACATGCATCTCGGATGCGACAAATATTCACTACAGAGTTGTTAGCAAGTGGATTACAGCACTTTCATCCACCATACAAGGCTTGCTGACACTTTGAAGAATATTCTCAGATTTCACACGTTAGTTTGAATGCCAGTTTTGAAAATGAGGCAGATTTGGCAGAAAAATGCTCTTGGAGCCATTTCTACCCAAAAGATAGGTAATTTCCCTACTTTCAATCACCGTGACATTCTGTGTTCTGAACACGTTACATGCACCACGGATTCAACAAACATTCTTTAATGAGTTGTGAACATGTATATTAACGAACTTTAATCCACCTTACAGTGCATATTTATACATAGAAATTTTATTCTGATTTAGTAGTATTCTCCTAATGTCAGTCTCTAAAATCATGCAGTTTCCACAGAAAAATCCTCTTGGAGCGAGTTCTACCCAATAGACATGCAATTTACATAGAACTCGTCATCGTGAATTCCGTGTTCCAAAAAAGCTACATGCATCACGGATTCGACCAATATTCACTACAGAGTTGTTAGCATAAGGATTACCGAACTTTCATCCACCATAAAAGCCATGTTGACAATTTGAAGCATTTTCTCACATTTCGAAAGATTTCCTAATGCCAGTTTTGAAAAGGAGGCAGATTTGGCAGAAAAATTCTCGTGGAGCGAGTACTTCCCAATAGAAATGTTATTTACTTAGTTTCCCTCACAGTGACATTCCATTTTCCCGAACACGCTACATGCATCAAGGTTTCAACAAACTTTCTGGAATGAGTTGTGAACATGTAGATTACAGAACTTTCATCCACCATACATGGCATATTTACAACTAGAAACATTAACTCTGAATTTGCAGCTTTTTCTTAATGCCAGTTTGGAAAATCAGGCCGTTTTCACACGGAAAAACTTTTGGAGCGAATTCTAACCAATAGGTGTGTAATTTACATAGATTCCATAGCCGGGATTGTCCGTGATATGATCACACTGCATGCATAACGCTTTCTAAAAATATTCACCACAGAATAGTTTGCATGTGGCTTTACGATCTTGCATCACAATACAAGGCATATTGACACTTTGAAGAATTTTCTCTGATTTTGCAGAGATTTTCAAACACCAGGTTCAAAAATGAGGCAGAATTCTCAGAAAAACTCTTAGAGCAAATTCTACCCGAGACAAGTATTTTACATGGATTCACTCACCGTGAATTTCTGTGTTCCGAAAACACTTCACGTATCTAGGATTCGACAAATATTAACTATAGAGTATTTAGCATGCGGATTACCGAAATTTCATCCACCATAAAAGGCATATGTACACCGAGAATCTAGTAATCTGGGTTCGCAGGATTTTCCTAACGCCAGTTTCGAAAATCAGGCCGATTTCTCAGGAAAAATCTCTTGGAGTGATTTCTAACCAAGGGAAATGTAATTTATGTAAAATCCCTGGCCGTGAAATTCCGTGTTCCGAACATGTTACATGCATAAAGGATTCGACAACTATTCACTACAAATTTCTTAGCATGTGGATTACCGAACTGTCATCACAATATATTGAATAATGATTCTTAGAAGTATTTTCTCAGATTTTGAAGTGTTTTCTAAACGCCAGGTTCAAAAATGACGAAGTTTTCGCAGAAAAACTCTCTCGGAGCGAGTTCTACCCAATAGAGAAGTCATTTACATAGTTTCAATCACCGTGAAATTCCACGATCTGAATACGGTACATGCCTCACGGATTAGAAAATGATTCTTTAATATGTTGTGAAAATATGGATTCCCGAACTTTCTTGCAACATAAATGCACATTTACACCTGCAAATATTTACTCCTTTTTGCAGCTTTTTCCAAACTTCAGATTTGATAATCATGCAATGTTCGCAGAAAAATTCTCTTCTAGCTCGTTCTACTCAATAGAATTGTAATTTACATAGTTTCATTACCGTGAAATTTCGTTTTCCAAAAGCGCTACATGAATCACGGTTTAAAAAATAATTACTACACTGTTATTAACATGTGGATTACCGGACTTTCATTCACCAGTCAAGGCATATTGACACTTAGAAGCATTTTCTCAAATTTCACAGGGTTCCCCTAATGGCAGTTTTCAAAATGAGGCACATTTTGCAGAAAAATCCTCTTCAAACGAGTTCTACCCAATAGACATGTAACTTCCATTTTTCCCTTCACTATGACATTCCATATTCTGAACACGTTTCATGCATCACGAGGTCGACAAACATTCTTTAATGAGTGTGAGCATGTGGATTACCGAACTTTCATCCACCATACAAGGCATATTTACACCTAGAAGTAGTTATTCTGATTGTGCAGGTTTTTCCTTACATCCAGTTTCGAAAATCATGAAATTTTCAGAGAAACATTCAATTCAAGCGAGTTCTATCCAGTAGAATTGTTATTTTCAGAGCTTCACTCACCGAGACATTCCGTGTTCCGAAAACGTTACATTCATCACTGCTTCAACAAACATTATTTAATGACCGTTAGCATGTTGATTACCGATATTTCAACCACAATACAAGGCATATTTACACCTAGAAACATTTACTTAGATTTCGCAGGTTTTCCTAATATCACTTACGAAAATCAGGCAGTTTTCGCAGAAAAATTCTCTTGGTGCATGTTCTATCCAATAGACATCTCATTTTTATAGATACCTACACCGTAACATTCCGTGTACCAAAAACGGTCCATGCACCACGGATTCAACAAATATCACTGCTGAGTTCTTAGCATGTGAATTACACTTCTTTAATAACCCATTGAAACACATTGTCACCTTAAAGCATTTACTCAGATTTTGCAGCGTTTTCATAACAACAGTTTCCAAACTGAGGCAGATTTTTCAGTAAAATGCTCCTGGAGCGTGTTCTAACCAAGAGATATGTAATTTACATAGTTTGCCTCACCGTGACAGTCCATGTTCCGAACGCATTACACACATCACGATTTGACAAACATTCTTAATGAGTTGTGTACGTGTGTATTACACAACTTTCATCCACCATACAAGGCATATTGACACCTAGAAATATTAACACTGAGTTCGCAGATATTTCCTAATAGCAGTTTCGAAAATCAGGCAGTTTTCAAAGGAAAAAACTGTTGGAGCGTGTTCTACCCAATAGATATGTAAATTACATAGATTCTCCCACTGTGAAATTACGTGTTTTGAACACGCTACATGCAGAAAAGTTTCGACAAAAATACACTACAGGGTTGTTTGTATGTGGATAACAAGACTTTCTCACTATAGAAGGCATATAGATGCTTAGAAGCATATTTTGTGATTTCGCAGGGATTTCCAAACGCCAGTTTCGAAAATGAGGCCGATTTCACAGCAAAAACCTCTTGGAGCTTGTTCTAAACAATAGATATGTAATTTACATGGATTCGCTCACCGTCAAATTCCGTGTTCCGAACACGCTACATGCATCTCGGATGCGACAAATATTCACTAAAGAGTTGTTAGCAAGTGGATTACAGCACTTTCATCCACCATACAAGGCTTACTGACACTTTGAAGAATATTCTCAGATTTCACACGTTAGTTTGAATGCCAGTTTTCAAAATGAGGCAGATTTGGCAGAAAAATGCTCTTGGAGCCATTTCTACCCAAAAGATAGGTAATTTCCCTACTTTCAATCACCGTGACATTCTGTGTTCTGAACACGTTACATGCACCACGAATTCAACAAACATTCTTTAATGAGTTGTGAACATGTATATTAACGAACATTAATCCACATAACAGTGCATATTTATACATAGAAATTTTATTCTGATTTAGTAGTATTCTCCTAATGTCAGTCTCTAAAATCATGCAGTTTCCACGGAAAAATCCTCTTGGAGCAAGTTCTACCCAAAAGACATGCAATTTACATACAACTCATCATCGTGAATTCCGTGTTCCAAAAAAGCTACATGCATCACGGATTCGACCAATATTCACTACAGAGTTGTTAGCATAAGGATTACCGAACTTTCATCCACCCTAAAAGCCATGTTGACAATTTGAAGCATTTTCTCACATTTCGAAAGTTTTTCCTAATGCCGGTATTGAAAAGGAGGCAGATTTGCCAGAAAACTTCTCGTGGATCGAGTACTTCCCAATAGAAATGTTATTTACATAGTTTCGCTCACAGTGACATTCCATTTTCCCGAACACGCTACATGCATCAAGGTTCCAACAAACTTTCTGGAATGAGTTGTGAACATGTAGATTACAGAACTTTCATCCACCATACATGGCATATTTACAACTAGAAACATTAACTCTGAATTTGCAGCTTTTTCTTAATGCCAGTTTGGAAAATCAGGCCGTTTTCTCAGGGAAAAACTTTTGGAGCGAATTCTAACCAATAGGTGTGTAATTTACATAGATTCCATAGCCGGGATTGTCCGTGATATGATCACACTGCATGCATAACGCTTTCTAAAAATATTCACCACAGAATAGTTTGCATGTGGCTTTAAGATCTTGCATCACAATACAAGGCATATTGACACTTTGAAGAATTTTCTCTGATTTTGCAGAGATTTTCAAACACCAGGTTCAAAAATGAGGCAGAATTCTCAGAAAAACTCTTAGAGCAAATTCTACCCGAGACAAGTATTTTACATGGATTCACTCACCGTGAAATTCTGTGTTCCGAAAACACTTCACGTATCTAGGATTCGACAAATATTAACTACAGAGTTGTTAGCATGCGGATTACCGAAATTTCATCCACCATAAAAGGCATATGTACACCGAGAATCTAGTAATCTGGGTTCGCAGGATTTTCCTAAAGCCAGTTTCGAAAATCAGGCCGATTTCTCAGGAAAAATCTCTTGGAGTGATTTCTAACCAAGGGAAATGTAATTTATGTAAAATCCCTGGCCGTGAAATTCCGTGTTCCGAACATGTTACATGCATAAAGGATTCGACAACTATTCACTACAAATTTCTTAGCATGTGGATTACCGAACTGTCATCACAATATATTGAATAATGATTCTTAGAAGTATTTTCTCAGATTTTGAAGTGTTTTCTAAACGCCAGGTTCAAAAATGACGAAGTTTTCACAGAAAAACTCTCTCGGAGCGAGTTCTACCCAATAGAGAAGTCATTTACATAGTTTCAATCACCGTGAAATTCCACGTTCTGAATACGGTACATGCCTCACGGATTAGAAAATGATTCTTTAATATGTTGTGAAAATATGGATTCCCGAACTTTCTTGCAACATAAATGCACATTTACACCTGCAAATATTTACTCCCTTTTTGCAGCTTTTTCCAAACTTCAGATTTGATAATCATGCAATGTTCGCAGAAAAATTCTCTTCTAGCTCGTTCTACTCAATAGAATTGTAATTTACATAGTTTCATTACCGTGAAATTTCGTTTTCCAAAAGCGCTACATGAATCACGGTTTAAAAAATAATTACTACACTGTTATTAACATGTGGATTACCGGAATTTCATTCACCAGTCAAGGCATATTGACACTTAGAAGCATTTTCTCAAATTTCACAGGGTTCCCCTAATGGCAGTTTTCAAAATGAGGCACATTTCGCAGAAAAATTCTCTTCAAACGAGTTCTACCCAATAGACATGTAACTTCCATTTTTCCCTTCACTATGACATTCCATATTCTGAACACGTTTCATGCATCACGAGGTCGACAAACATTCTTTAATGAGTGTGAGCATGTGGATTACCGAACTTTCATCCACCATACAAGGCATATTTACACCTAGAAGTAGTTATTCTGATTGTGCAGGTTTTTCCTAACATCCAGTTTCGAAAATCATGAAATTTTCAGAGAAACATTCAATTCAAGCGAGTTCTATCCAGTAGAATTGTTATTTTCAGAGCTTCACTCACCGAGACATTCCGTGTTCCGAAAACGTTCCATTCATCACTGCTTCAACAAACATTATTTAATGACCGTTAGCATGTTGATTACCGATATTTCAACCACAATACAAGGCATATTTACACCTAGAAACATTTACTTAGATTTCGCAGGTTTTCCTAATATCACTTACGAAAATCAGGCAGTTTTCGCAGAAAAATTCTCTTGGTGCATGTTCTATCCAATAGACATCTCATTTTTATAGATACCTACACCGTAACATTCCGTGTACCAAAAACGGTCCATGCACCACGGATTCAACAAATATCACTGCTGAGTTCTTAGCATGTGAATTACACTTCTTTAATAACCCATTGAAACACATTGTCACCTTAAAGCATTTACTCAGATTTTGCAGCGTTTTCATAACAACAGTTTCCAAACTGAGGCAGATTTTTCAGTAAAATGCTCCTGGAGCGTGTTCTAACCAAGAGATATGTAATTTACATAGTTTGCCTCACCGTGACAGTCCATGTTCCGAACGCATTACACACATCACGATTTGACAAACATTCTTAATGAGTTGTGTACATGTGTATTACACAACTTTCATCCACCATACAAGGCATATTGACACCTAGAAATATTAACACTGAGTTCGCAGATATTTCCTAATAGCTGTTTCGAAAATCAGGCAGTTTTCAAAGGAAAAAACTGTTGGAGCGTGTTCTACCCAATAGATATGTAAATTACATAGATTCTCCCACTGTGAAATTACGTGTTTTGAACACACTACATGCAGAAAAGTTTCGACAAAAATACACTACTGGGTTGTTTGCATGTGGATTACAGGACTTTCTCACTATAGAAGGCATATAGATGCTTAGAAGCATTTTTTGTGATTTCACAGGGATTTCCAAACGCCAGTTTTGAAAATGAGGCCGATTTCACAGCAAAAACCTCTTGGAGCGGGTTCTAAACAATAGATATGTAATTTACATGGATTCGCTCACCGTCAAATTCCGTCTTCCGAACACGCTACATGCATCTCGGATGCGACAAATATTCACTACAGAGTTGTTAGCAAGTGGATTACAGCACTTTCATCCACCATAAAAGTCTTACTGACACTTTGAAGAATTTTCTCAGATTTCACACGTTAGTTTGAATGCCAGTTTTGAAAATGAGGCAGATTTGGCAGAAAAATGCTCTTGGAGCCATTTCTACCCAAAAGATAGGTAATTTCCCTACTTTCAATCACCGTGACATTCTGTGTTCTGAACACGTTACATGCACCACGGATTCAACAAACATTCTTTTATGAGTTGTGTACATGTGTTTTAATGAACTTTAATCCACCTTACAGTGCATATTTATACATAGAAATTTTATTCTGATTTAGTAGTGTTCTCTTAATGTCAGTCTCTAAAATCATGCAGTTTCCACAGAAAAATCCTCTTGGAGCGAGTTCTACCCAATAGACATGCAATTTACATAGAATCCGTCATTGTGAAATTCCGTGTTCCGAAAAAGCTACATGCATCACGGATTCAAAAAATATTCACTTCAGAGTTGTTAGCATAAGGATTACCGAACTTTCATCCACCCTAAAAGCCATGTTGACAATTTGAAGCATTTTCTCACATTTCGAAAGTTTTTCCTAATGCCGGTATTGAAAAGGAGGCAGATTTGCCAGAAAACTTCTCGTGGAGCGAGTACTTCCCAATAGAAATGTAATTTACATAGTTTCCCTCACAGTGACATTCCATTTTCTTCACACGCTTCATACATCAAGGTTTCAACAAACTTTCTCGAATGAGTTGTGAACATGTAGATTACAGAACTTTCATCCACCATACATGGCATATTTACAACTAGAAACATTAACTCTGAATTTGCAGCTTTTTCCTAATGCCAGTTTGGAAAATCAGGCCGTTTTCTCAGGGAAAAACTTTTGGAGCGAATTCTAACCAATAGGTGTGTAATTTACATAGATTCCATAGCCGGGATTGTCCGTGATATGATCACACTGCATGCATAACGCTTTCTAAAAATATTCACCACAGAATAGTTTGCATGTGGCTTTAAGATCTTGCATCACAATACAAGGCATATTGACACTTTGAAGAATTTTCTCTGATTTTGCAGAGATTTTCAAACACCAGGTTCAAAAATGAGGCAGAATTCTCAGAAAAACTCTTAGAGCAAATTCTACCCGAGACAAGTATTTTACATGGATTCACTCACCGTGAAATTCTGTGTTCCGAAAACACTTCACGTATCTAGGATTCGACAAATATTAACTACAGAGTTGTTAGCATGCGGATTACCGAAATTTCATCCACCATAAAAGGCATATGTACACCGAGAATCTAGTAATCTGGGTTCGCAGGATTTTCCTAACGCCAGTTTCGAAAATCAGGCCGATTTCTCAGGAAAAATCTCTTGGAGTGATTTCTAACCAAGGGAAATGTAATTTATGTAAAATCCCTGGCCGTGAAATTCCGTGTTCCGAACATGTTACATGCATAAAGGATTCGACAACTATTCACTACAAATTTCTTAGCATGTGGATTACCGAACTTTCATCCACCATACAAGGCATATTTACACCTAGAAGTAGTTATTCTGATTGTGCAGGTTTTTCCTAACATCCAGTTTCGAAAATCATGAAATTTTCAGAGAAACATTCAATTCAAGCGAGTTCTATCCAGTAGAATTGTTATTTTCAGAGCTTCACTCACCGAGACATTCCGTGTTCCGAAAACGTTACATTCATCACTGCTTCAACAAACATTATTTAATGACCGTGAGCATGTTGATTACCGATTTTTCAATGACAATACAAGGCATATTTACACCTAGAAACATTTACTTAGATTTCGCAGGTTTTCCTAATATCACTTACGAAAATCAGGCAGTTTTCGCAGAAAAATTCTCTTGGTGCATGTTCTATCCAATAGACATCTCATTTTTATAGATACCTACACCGTAACATTCCGTGTACCAAAAACGGTCCATGCACCACGGATTCAACAAATATCACTGCTGAGTTCTTAGCATGTGAATTACACTTCTTTAATAACCCATTGAAACACATTGTCACCTTAAAGCATTTACTCAGATTTTGCAGCGTTTTCATAACAACAGTTTCCAAACTGAGGCAGATTTTTCAGTAAAATGCTCCTGGAGCGTGTTCTAACCAAGAGATATGTAATTTACATAGTTTGCCTCACCGTGACAGTCCATGTTCCGAACGCATTACACACATCACGATTTGACAAACATTCTTAATGAGTTGTGTACATGTGTATTACACAACTTTCATCCACCATACAAGGCATATTGACACCTAGAAATATTAACACTGAGTTCGCAGATATTTCCTAATAGCAGTTTCGAAAATCAGGCAGTTTTCAAAGGAAAAAACTGTTGGAGCGTGTTCTACCCAATAGATATGTAAATTACATAGATTCTCCCACTGTGAAATTACGTGTTTTGAACACACTACATGCAGAAAAGTTTCGACAAAAATACACTACTGGGTTGTTTGCATGTGGATTACAGGACTTTCTCACTATAGAAGGCATATAGATGCTTAGAAGCATTTTTTGTGATTTCACAGGGATTTCCAAACGCCAGTTTTGAAAATGAGGCCGATTTCACAGCAAAAACCTCTTGGAGCGGGTTCTAAACAATAGATATGTAATTTACATGGATTCGCTCACCATCAAATTCCGTCTTCCGAACACGCTACATGCATCTCGGATGCGACAAATATTCACTACAGAGTTGTTAGCAAGTGGATTACAGCACTTTCATCCACCATAAAAGTCTTACTGACACTTTGAAGAATTTTCTCAGATTTCACACGTTAGTTTGAATGCCAGTTTTGAAAATGAGGCAGATTTGGCAGAAAAATGCTCTTGGAGCCATTTCTACCCAAAAGATAGGTAATTTCCCTACTTTCAATCACCGTGACATTCTGTGTTCTGAACACGTTACATGCACCACGGATTCAACAAACATTCTTTTATGAGTTGTGTACATGTGTTTTTACGAACTTTAATCCACCTTACAGTGCATATTTATACATAGAAATTTTATTCTGATTTAGTAGTGTTCTCCTAATGTCAGTCTCTAAAATCATGCAGTTTCCACAGAAAAATCCTCTTGGAGCGAGTTCTACCCAATAGACATGCAATTTACATAGAATCCGTCATTGTGAAATTCCGTGTTCCGAAAAAGCTACATGCATCACGGATTCAAAAAATATTCACTACAGAGTTGTTAGCATAAGGATTACCGAACTTTCATCCACCCTAAAAGCCATGTTGACAATTTGAAGCATTTTCTCACATTTCGAAAGTTTTTCCTAATGCCGGTATTGAAAAGGAGGCAGATTTGCCAGAAAACTTCTCGTGGAGCGAGTACTTCCCAATAGAAATGTAATTTACATAGTTTCCCTCACAGTGACATTCCATTTTCTTCACACGCTTCATACATCAAGGTTTCAACAAACTTTCTCGAATGAGTTGTGAACATGTAGATTACAGAACTTTCATCCACCATACATGGCATATTTACAACTAGAAACATTAACTCTGAATTTGCAGCTTTTTCCTAATGCCAGTTTGGAAAATCAGGCCGTTTTCTCAGGGAAAAACTTTTGGAGCGAATTCTAACCAATAGGTGTGTAATTTACATAGATTCCATAGCCGGGATTGTCCGTGATATGATCACACTGCATGCATAACGCTTTCTAAAAATATTCACCACAGAATAGTTTGCATGTGGCTTTAAGATCTTGCATCACAATACAAGGCATATTGACACTTTGAAGAATTTTCTCTGATTTTGCAGAGATTTTCAAACACCAGGTTCAAAAATGAGGCAGAATTCTCAGAAAAACTCTTAGAGCAAATTCTACCCGAGACAAGTATTTTACATGGATTCACTCACCGTGAAATTCTGTGTTCCGAAAACACTTCACGTATCTAGGATTCGACAAATATTAACTACAGAGTATTTAGCATGCGGATTACCGAAATTTCATCCACCATAAAAGGCATATGTACACCGAGAATCTAGTAATCTGGGTTCGCAGGATTTTCCTAACGCCAGTTTCGAAAATCAGGCCGATTTCTCAGGAAAAATCTCTTGGAGTGATTTCTAACCAAGGGAAATGTAATTTATGTAAAATCCCTGGCCGTGAAATTCCGTGTTCCGAACATGTTACATGCATAAAGGATTCGACAACTATTCACTACAAATTTCTTAGCATGTGGATTACCGAACTGTCATCACAATATATTGAATAATGATTCTTAGAAGTATTTTCTCAGATTTTGAAGTGTTTTCTAAACGCCAGGTTCAAAAATGACGAAGTTATCGCAGAAAAACTATCTCGGAGCGAGTTCTACCCAATAGAGAAGTCATTTACATAGTTTCAATCACCGTGAAATTCCACGTTCTGAATACGGTACATGCCTCACGGATTAGAAAATGATTCTTTAATATGTTGTGAAAATATGGATTCCCGAACTTTCTTGCAACATAAATGCACATTTACACCTGCAAATATTTACTCCCTTTTTGCAGCTTTTTCCAAACTTCAGATTTGATAATCATGCAATGTTCGCAGAAAAATTCTCTTCTAGCTCGTTCTACTCAATAGAATTGTAATTTACATAGTTTCATTACCGTGAAATTTCGTTTTCCAAAAGCGCTACATGAATCATGGTTTAAAAAATAATTACTACACTGTTATTAACATGTGGATTACCGGACTTTCATTCACCAGTCAAGGCATATTGACACTTAGAAGCATTTTCTCAAATTTCACAGGGTTCCCCTAATGGCAGTTTTCAAAATGAGGCACATTTCGCAGAAAAATTCTCTTCAAACGAGTTCTACCCAATAGACATGTAACTTCCATTTTTCCCTTCACTATGACATTCCATATTCTGAACACGTTTCATGCATCACGAGGTCGACAAACATTCTTTAATGAGTGTGAGCATGTGGATTACCGAACTTTCATCCACCATACAAGGCATATTTACACCTAGAAGTAGTTATTCTGATTTTGCATGTTTTTCCTAACATCCAGTTTCGAAAATCATGAAATTTTCAGAGAAACATTCAATTCAAGCGAGTTCTATCCAGTAGAATTGTTATTTTCAGAGCTTCACTCACCGAGACATTCCGTGTTCCGAAAACGTTACATTCATCACTGCTTCAACAAACATTATTTAATGACCGTTAGCATGTTGATTACCGATATTTCAACCACAATACAAGGCATATTTACACCTAGAAACATTTACTTAGATTTCGCAGGTTTTCCTAATATCACTTACGAAAATCAGGCAGTTTTCGCAGAAAAATTCTCTTGGTGCATGTTCTATCCAATAGACATCTCATTTTTATAGATACCTACACCGTAACATTCCGTGTACCAAAAACGGTCCATGCACCACGGATTCAACAAATATCACTGCTGAGTTCTTAGCATGTGAATTACACTTCTTTAATAACCCATTGAAACACATTGTCACCTTAAAGCATTTACTCAGATTTTGCAGCGTTTTCATAACAACAGTTTCCAAACTGAGGCAGATTTTTCAGTAAAATGCTCCTGGAGCGTGTTCTAACCAAGAGATATGTAATTTACATAGTTTGCCTCACCGTGACAGTCCATGTTCCGAACGCATTACACACATCACGATTTGACAAACATTCTTAATGAGTTGTGTACATGTGTATTACACAACTTTCATCCACCATACAAGGCATATTGACACCTAGAAATATTAACACTGAGTTCGCAGATATTTCCTAATAGCAGTTTCGAAAATCAGGCAGTTTTCAAAGGAAAAAACTGTTGGAGCGTGTTCTACCCAATAGATATGTAAATTACATAGATTCTCCCACTGTGAAATTACGTGTTTTGAACACGCTACATGCAGAAAAGTTTCGACAAAAATACACTACTGGGTTGTTTGCATGTGGATTACAGGACTTTCTCACTATAGAAGGCATATAGATGCTTAGAAGCATTTTTTGTGATTTCACAGGGATTTCCAAACGCCAGTTTTGAAAATGAGGCCGATTTCACAGCAAAAACCTCTTGGAGCGGGTTCTAAACAATAGATATGTAATTTACATGGATTCGCTCACCGTCAAATTCCGTCTTCCGAACACGCTACATGCATCTCGGATGCGACAAATATTCACTACAGAGTTGTTAGCAAGTGGATTACAGCACTTTCATCCTCCATACAAGGCTTGCTGACACTTTGAAGAATTTTCTCAGATTTCACACGTTAGTTTGAATGCCAGTTTTGAAAATGAGGCAGATTTGGCAGAAAAATGCTCTTGGAGCCATTTCTACCCAAAAGATAGGTAATTTCCCTACTTTCAATCACCGTGACATTCTGTGTTCTGAACACGTTACATGCACCACGGATTCAACAAACATTCTTTTATGAGTTGTGTACATGTGTTTTTACGAACTTTAATCCACCTTACAGTGCATATTTATACATAGAAATTTTATTCTGATTTAGTAGTGTTCTCCTAATGTCAGTCTCTAAAATCATGCAGTTTCCACAGAAAAATCCTCTTGGAGCGAGTTCTACCCAATAGACATGCAATTTACATAGAATCCGTCATTGTGAAATTCCGTGTTCCGAAAAAGCTACATGCATCACGGATTCAAAAAATATTCACTACAGAGTTGTTAGCATAAGGATTACCGAACTTTCATCCACCCTAAAAGCCATGTTGACAATTTGAAGCATTTTCTCACATTTCGAAAGTTTTTCCTAATGCCGGTATTGAAAAGGAGGCAGATTTGCCAGAAAACTTCTCGTGGAGCGAGTACTTCATAATAGAAATGTAATTTACATAGTTTCCCTCACAGTGACATTCCATTTTCTTCACACGCTTCATACATCAAGGTTTCAACAAACTTTCTCGAATGAGTTGTGAACATGTAGATTACAGAACTTTCATCCACCATACATGGCATATTTACAACTAGAAACATTAACTCTGAATTTGCAGCTTTTTCCTAATGCCAGTTTGGAAAATCAGGCCGTTTTCTCAGGGAAAAACTTTTGGAGCGAATTCTAACCAATAGGTGTGTAATTTACATAGATTCCATAGCCGGGATTGTCCGTGATATGATCACACTGCATGCATAACGCTTTCTAAAAATATTCACCACAGAATAGTTTGCATGTGGCTTTAAGATCTTGCATCACAATACAAGGCATATTGACACTTTGAAGAATTTTCTCTGATTTTGCAGAGATTTTCAAACACCAGGTTCAAAAATGAGGCAGAATTCTCAGAAAAACTCTTAGAGCAAATTCTACCCAAGTATTTTACATGGATTCACTCACCGTGAAATTCTGTGTTCCGAAAACACTTCACGTATCTAGGATTCGACAAATATTAACTACAGAGTATTTAGCATGCGGATTACCGAAATTTCATCCACCATAAAAGGCATATGTACACCGAGAATCTAGTAATCTGGGTTCGCAGGATTTTCCTAACGCCAGTTTCAAAAATCAGGCCGATTTCTCAGGAAAAATCTCTTGGAGTGATTTCTAACCAAGGGAAATGTAATTTATGTAAAATCCCTGGCCGTGAAATTCCGTGTTCCGAACATGTTACATGCATAAAGGATTCGACAACTATTCACTACAAATTTCTTAGCATGTGGATTACCGAACTGTCATCACAATATATTGAATAATGATTCTTAGAAGTATTTTCTCAGATTTTGAAGTGTTTTCTAAACGCCAGGTTCAAAAATGACGAAGTTTTCGCAGAAAAACTCTCTCGGAGCGAGTTCTACCCAATAGAGAAGTCATTTACATAGTTTCAATCACCGTGAAATTCCACGTTCTGAATACGGTACATGCCTCACGGATTAGAAAATGATTCTTTAATATGTTGTGAAAATATGGATTCCCGAACTTTCTTGCAACATAAATGCACATTTACACCTGCAAATATTTACTCCCTTTTTGCAGCTTTTTCCAAACTTCAGATTTGATCATCATGCAATGTTCGCAGAAAAATTCTCTTCTAGCTCGTTCTACTCAATAGAATTGTAATTTACATAGTTTCATTACCGTGAAATTTCGTTTTCCAAAAGCGCTACATGAATCACGGTTTAAAAAATAATTACTACACTGTTATTAACATGTGGATTACCGGACTTTCATTCACCAGTCAAGGCATATTGACACTTAGAAGCATTTTCTCAAATTTCACAGGGTTCCCCTAATGGCAGTTTTCAAAATGAGGCACATTTCGCAGAAAAATTCTCTTCAAACGAGTTCTACCCAATAGACATGTAACTTCCATTTTTCCCTTCACTATGACATTCCATATTCTGAACACGTTTCATGCATCACGAGGTCGACAAACATTCTTTAATGAGTGTGAGCATGTGGATTACCGAACTTTCATCCACCATACAAGGCATATTTACACCTAGAAGTAGTTATTCTGATTTTGCAGGTTTTTCCTAACATCCAGTTTCGAAAATCATGAAATTTTCAGAGAAACATTCAATTCAAGCGAGTTCTATCCAGTAGAATTGTTATTTTCAGAGCTTCACTCACCGAGACATTCCGTGTTCCGAAAACGTTACATTCATCACGGCTTCAACAAACATTATTTAATGACCGTGAGCATGTTGATTACCGATTTTTCAATGACAATACAAGGCATATTTACACCTAGAAACATTTACTTAGATTTCGCAGGTTTTCCTAATATCACTTACGAAAATCAGGCAGTTTTCGCAGAAAAATTCTCTTGGTGCATGTTCTATCCAATAGACATCTCATTTTTATAGATACCTACACCGTAACATTCCGTGTACCAAAAACGGTCCATGCACCACGGATTCAACAAATATCACTGCTGAGTTCTTAGCATGTGAATTACACTTCTTTAATAACCCATTGAAACACATTGTCACCTTAAAGCATTTACTCAGATTTTGCAGCGTTTTCATAACAACAGTTTCCAAACTGAGGCAGATTTTTCAGTAAAATGCTCCTGGAGCGTGTTCTAACCAAGAGATATGTAATTTACATAGTTTGCCTCACCGTGACAGTCCATGTTCCGAACGCATTACACACATCACGATTTGACAAACATTCTTAATGAGTTGTGTACATGTGTATTACACAACTTTCATCCACCATACAAGGCATATTGACACCTAGAAATATTAACACTGAGTTCGCAGATATTTCCTAATAGCAGTTTCGAAAATCAGGCAGTTTTCAAAGGAAAAAACTGTTGGAGCGTGTTCTACCCAATAGATATGTAAATTACATAGATTCTCCCACTGTGAAATTACGTGTTTTGAACACGCTACATGCAGAAAAGTTTCGACAAAAATACACTACTGGGTTGTTTGCATGTGGATTACAGGACTTTCTCACTATAGAAGGCATATAGATGCTTAGAAGCATTTTTTGTGATTTCACAGGGATTTCCAAACGCCAGTTTTGAAAATGAGGCCGATTTCACAGCAAAAACCTCTTGGAGCGGGTTCTAAACAATAGATATGTAATTTACATGGATTCGCTCACCATCAAATTCCGTCTTCCGAACACGCTACATGCATCTCGGATGCGACAAATATTCACTACAGAGTTGTTAGCAAGTGGATTACAGCACTTTCATCCACCATAAAAGTCTTACTGACACTTTGAAGAATTTTCTCAGATTTCACACGTTAGTTTGAATGTCAGTTTTGAAAATGAGGCAGATTTGGCAGAAAAATGCTCTTGGAGCCATTTCTACCCAAAAGATAGGTAATTTCCCTACTTTCAATCACCGTGACATTCTGTGTTCTGAACATGTTACATGCACCACGGATTCAACAAACATTCTTTTATGAGTTGTGTACATGTGTTTTTACGAACTTTAATCCACCTTACAGTGCATATTTATACATAGAAATTTTATTCTGATTTAGTAGTGTTCTCCTAATGTCAGTCTCTAAAATCATGCAGTTTCCACAGAAAAATCCTCTTGGAGCGAGTTCTACCCAATAGACATGCAATTTACATAGAATCCGTCATTGTGAAATTCCGTGTTCCGAAAAAGCTACATGCATCACGGATTCAAAAAATATTCACTACAGAGTTGTTAGCATAAGGATTACCGAACTTTCATCCACCCTAAAAGCCATGTTGACAATTTGAAGCATTTTCTCACATTTCGAAAGTTTTTCCTAATGCCGGTATTGAAAAGGAGGCAGATTTGCCAGAAAACTTCTCGTGGAGCGAGTACTTCCCAATAGAAATGTAATTTACATAGTTTCCCTCACAGTGACATTCCATTTTCTTCACACGCTTCATACATCAAGGTTTCAACAAACTTTCTCGAATGAGTTGTGAACATGTAGATTACAGAACTTTCATCCACCATACATGGCATATTTACAACTAGAAACATTAACTCTGAATTTGCAGCTTTTTCCTAATGCCAGTTTGGAAAATCAGGCCGTTTTCTCAGGGAAAAACTTTTGGAGCGAATTCTAACCAATAGGTGTGTAATTTACATAGATTCCATAGCCGGGATTGTCCGTGATATGATCACACTGCATGCATAACGCTTTCTAAAAATATTCACCACAGAATAGTTTGCATGTGGCTTTAAGATCTTGCATCACAATACAAGGCATATTGACACTTTGAAGAATTTTCTCTGATTTTGCAGAGATTTTCAAACACCAGGTTCAAAAATGAGGCAGAATTCTCAGAAAAACTCTTAGAGCAAATTCTACCCGAGACAAGTATTTTACATGGATTCACTCACCGTGAAATTCTGTGTTCCGAAAACACTTCACGTATCTAGGATTCGACAAATATTAACTACAGAGTATTTAGCATGCGGATTACCGAAATTTCATCCACCATAAAAGGCATATGTACACCGAGAATCTAGTAATCTGGGTTCGCAGGATTTTCCTAACGCCAGTTTCGAAAATCAGGCCGATTTCTCAGGAAAAATCTCTTGGAGTGATTTCTAACCAAGGGAAATGTAATTTATGTAAAATCCCTGGCCGTGAAATTCCGTGTTCCGAACATGTTACATGCATAAAGGATTCGACAACTATTCACTACAAATTTCTTAGCATGTGGATTACCGAACTGTCATCACAATATATTGAATAATGATTCTTAGAAGTATTTTCTCAGATTTTGAAGTGTTTTCTAAACGCCAGGTTCAAAAATGACGAAGTTTTCGCAGAAAAACTATCTCGGAGCGGCTTCTACCCAATAAAGAAGTCATTTACATAGTTTCAATCACCGTGAAATTCCACGTTCTGAATACGGTACATGCCTCACGGATTAGAAAATGATTCTTTAATATGTTGTGAAAATATGGATTCCCGAACTTTCTTGCAACATAAATGCACATTTACACCTGCAAATATTTACTCCCTTTTTGCAGCTTTTTCCAAACTTCAGATTTGATAATCATGCAATGTTCGCAGAAAAATTCTCTTCTAGCTCGTTCTACTCAATAGAATTGTAATTTACATAGTTTCATTACCGTGAAATTTCGTTTTCCAAAAGCGCTACATGAATCACGGTTTAAAAAATAATTACTACACTGTTATTAACATGTGGATTACCGGACTTTCATTCACCAGTCAAGGCATATTGACACTTAGAAGCATTTTCTCAAATTTCACAGGGTTCCCCTAATGGCAGTTTTCAAAATGAGGCACATTTCGCAGAAAAATTCTCTTCAAACGAGTTCTACCCAATAGACATGTAACTTCCATTTTTCCCTTCACTATGACATTCCATATTCTGAACACGTTTCATGCATCACGAGGTCGACAAACATTCTTTAATGAGTGTGAGCATGTGGATTACCGAACTTTCATCCACCATACAAGGCATATTTACACCTAGAAGTAGTTATTCTGATTTTGCAGGTTTTTCCTAACATCCAGTTTCGAAAATCATGAAATTTTCAGAGAAACATTCAATTCAAGCGAGTTCTATCCAGTAGAATTGTTATTTTCAGAGCTTCACTCACCGAGACATTCCGTGTTCCGAAAACGTTACATTCATCACTGCTTCAACAAACATTATTTAATGACCGTGAGCATGTTGATTACCGATTTTTCAATGACAATACAAGGCATATTTACACCTAGAAACATTTACTTAGATTTCGCAGGTTTTCCTAATATCACTTACGAAAATCAGGCAGTTTTCGCAGAAAAATTCTCTTGGTGCATGTTCTATCCAATAGACATCTCATTTTTATAGATACCTACACCGTAACATTCCGTGTACCAAAAACGGTCCATGCACCACGGATTCAACAAATATCACTGCTGAGTTCTTAGCATGTGAATTACACTTCTTTAATAACCCATTGAAACACATTGTCACCTTAAAGCATTTACTCAGATTTTGCAGCGTTTTCATAACAACAGTTTCCAAACTGAGGCAGATTTTTCAGTAAAATGCTCTGGAGCGTGTTCTAACCAAGAGATATGTAATTTACATAGTTTGCCTCACCGTGACAGTCCATGTTCCGAACGCATTACACACATCACGATTTGACAAACATTCTTAATGAGTTGTGTACATGTGTATTACACAACTTTCATCCACCATACAAGGCATATTGACACCTAGAAATATTAACACTGAGTTCGCAGATATTTCCTAATAGCAGTTTCGAAAATCAGGCAGTTTTCAAAGGAAAAAACTGTTGGAGCGTGTTCTACCCAATAGATATGTAAATTACATAGATTCTCCCACTGTGAAATTACGTGTTTTGAACACGCTACATGCAGAAAAGTTTCGACAAAAATACACTACTGGGTTGTTTGCATGTGGATTACAGGACTTTCTCACTATAGAAGGCATATAGATGCTTAGAAGCATTTTTTGTGATTTCACAGGGATTTCCAAACGCCAGTTTTGAAAATGAGGCCGATTTCACAGCAAAAACCTCTTGGAGCGGGTTCTAAACAATAGATATGTAATTTACATGGATTCGCTCACCGTCAAATTCCGTCTTCCGAACACGCTACATGCATCTCGGATGCGACAAATATTCACTACAGAGTTGTTAGCAAGTGGATTACAGCACTTTCATCCTCCATACAAGGCTTGCTGACACTTTGAAGAATTTTCTCAGATTTCACACGTTAGTTTGAATGCCAGTTTTGAAAATGAGGCAGATTTGGCAGAAAAATGCTCTTGGAGCCATTTCTACCCAAAAGATAGGTAATTTCCCTACTTTCAATCACCGTGACATTCTGTGTTCTGAACACGTTACATGCACCACGGATTCAACAAACATTCTTTTATGAGTTGTGTACATGTGTTTTAACGAACTTTAATCCACCTTACAGTGCATATTTATACATAGAAATTTTATTCTGATTTAGTAGTGTTCTCCTAATGTCAGTCTCTAAAATCATGCAGTTTCCACAGAAAAATCCTCTTGGAGCGAGTTCTACCCAATAGACATGCAATTTACATAGAATCCGTCATTGTGAAATTCCGTGTTCCGAAAAAGCTACATGCATCACGGATTCAAAAAATATTCACTACAGAGTTGTTAGCATAAGGATTACCGAACTTTCATCCACCCTAAAAGCCATGTTGACAATTTGAAGCATTTTCTCACATTTCGAAAGTTTTTCCTAATGCCGGTATTGAAAAGGAGGCAGATTTGCCAGAAAACTTCTCGTGGAGCGAGTACTTCCCAATAGAAATGTAATTTACATAGTTTCCCTCACAGTGACATTCCATTTTCTTCACACGCTTCATACATCAAGGTTTCAACAAACTTTCTCGAATGAGTTGTGAACATGTAGATTACAGAACTTTCATCCACCATACATGGCATATTTACAACTAGAAACATTAACTCTGAATTTGCAGCTTTTTCCTAATGCCAGTTTGGAAAATCAGGCCGTTTTCTCAGGGAAAAACTTTTGGAGCGAATTCTAACCAATAGGTGTGTAATTTACATAGATTCCATAGCCGGGATTGTCCGTGATATGATCACACTGCATGCATAACGCTTTCTAAAAATATTCACCACAGAATAGTTTGCATGTGGCTTTAAGATCTTGCATCACAATACAAGGCATATTGACACTTTGAAGAATTTTCTCTGATTTTGCAGAGATTTTCAAACACCAGGTTCAAAAATGAGGCAGAATTCTCAGAAAAACTCTTAGAGCAAATTCTACCCGAGACAAGTATTTTACATGGATTCACTCACCGTGAAATTCTGTGTTCCGAAAACACTTCACGTATCTAGGATTCGACAAATATTAACTACAGAGTTGTTAGCATGCGGATTACCGAAATTTCATCCACCATAAAAGGCATATGTACACCGAGAATCTAGTAATCTGGGTTCGCAGGATTTTCCTAATGCCAGTTTCGAAAATCAGGCCGATTTCTCAGGAAAAATCTCTTGGAGTGATTTCTAACCAAGGGAAATGTAATTTATGTAAAATCCCTGGCCGTGAAATTCCGTGTTCCGAACATGTTACATGCATAAAGGATTCGACAACTATTCACTACAAATTTCTTAGCATGTGGATTACCGAACTGTCATCACAATATATTGAATAATGATTCTTAGAAGTATTTTCTCAGATTTTGAAGTGTTTTCTAAACGCCAGGTTCAAAAATGACGAAGTTTTCGCAGAAAAACTCTCTCGGAGCGAGTTCTACCCAATAGAGAAGTCATTTACATAGTTTCAATCACCGTGAAATTCCACGTTCTGAATACGGTACATGCCTCACGGATTAGAAAATGATTCTTTAATATGTTGTGAAAATATGGATTCCCGAACTTTCTTGCAACATAAATGCACATTTACACCTGCAAATATTTACTCCCTTTTTGCAGCTTTTTCCAAACTTCAGATTTGATAATCATGCAATGTTCGCAGAAAAATTCTCTTCTAGCTCGTTCTACTCAATAGAATTGTAATTTACATAGTTTCATTACCGTGAAATTTCGTTTTCCAAAAGCGCTACATGAATCACGGTTTAAAAAATAATTACTACACTGTTATTAACATGTGGATTACCGGACTTTCATTCACCAGTCAAGGCATATTGACACTTAGAAGCATTTTCTCAAATTTCACAGGGTTCCCCTAATGGCAGTTTTCAAAATGAGGCACATTTCGCAGAAAAATTCTCTTCAAACGAGTTCTACCCAATAGACATGTAACTTCCATTTTTCCCTTCACTATGACATTCCATATTCTGAACACGTTTCATGCATCACGAGGTCGACAAACATTCTTTAATGAGTGTGAGCATGTGGATTACCGAACTTTCATCCACCATACAAGGCATATTTACACCTAGAAGTAGTTATTCTGATTTTGCAGGTTTTTCCTAACATCCAGTTTCGAAAATCATGAAATTTTCAGAGAAACATTCAATTCAAGCGAGTTCTATCCAGTAGAATTGTTATTTTCAGAGCTTCACTCACCGAGACATTCCGTGTTCCGAAAACGTTACATTCATCACTGCTTCAACAAACATTATTTAATGACCGTTAGCATGTTGATTACCGATATTTCAACCACAATACAAGGCATATTTACACCTAGAAACATTTACTTAGATTTCGCAGGTTTTCCTAATATCACTTACGAAAATCAGGCAGTTTTCGCAGAAAAATTCTCTTGGTGCATGTTCTATCCAATAGACATCTCATTTTTATAGATACCTACACCGTAACATTCCGTGTACCAAAAACGGTCCATGCACCACGGATTCAACAAATATCACTGCTGAGTTCTTAGCATGTGAATTACACTTCTTTAATAACCCATTGAAACACATTGTCACCTTAAAGCATTTACTCAGATTTTGCAGCGTTTTCATAACAACAGTTTCCAAACTGAGGCAGATTTTTCAGTAAAATGCTCCTGGAGCGTGTTCTAACCAAGAGATATGTAATTTACATAGTTTGCCTCACCGTGACAGTCCATGTTCCGAACGCATTACACACATCACGATTTGACAAACATTCTTAATGAGTTGTGTACATGTGTATTACACAACTTTCATCCACCATACAAGGCATATTGACACCTAGAAATATTAACACTGAGTTCGCAGATATTTCCTAATAGCAGTTTCGAAAATCAGGCAGTTTTCAAAGGAAAAAACTGTTGGAGCGTGTTCTACCCAATAGATATGTAAATTACATAGATTCTCCCACTGTGAAATTACGTGTTTTGAACACGCTACATGCAGAAAAGTTTCGACAAAAATACACTACTGGGTTGTTTGCATGTGGATTACAGGACTTTCTCACTATAGAAGGCATATAGATGCTTAGAAGCATTTTTTGTGATTTCACAGGGATTTCCAAACGCCAGTTTTGAAAATGAGGCCGATTTCACAGCAAAAACCTCTTGGAGCGGGTTCTAAACAATAGATATGTAATTTACATGGATTCGCTCACCGTCAAATTCCGTCTTCCGAACACGCTACATGCATCTCGGATGCGACAAATATTCACTACAGAGTTGTTAGCAAGTGGATTACAGCACTTTCATCCTCCATACAAGGCTTGCTGACACTTTGAAGAATTTTCTCAGATTTCACACGTTAGTTTGAATGCCAGTTTTGAAAATGAGGCAGATTTGGCAGAAAAATGCTCTTGGAGCCATTTCTACCCAAAAGATAGGTAATTTCCCTACTTTCAATCACCGTGACATTCTGTGTTCTGAACACGTTACATGCACCACGGATTCAACAAACATTCTTTTATGAGTTGTGTACATGTGTTTTAACGAACTTTAATCCACCTTACAGTGCATATTTATACATAGAAATTTTATTCTGATTTAGTAGTGTTCTCCTAATGTCAGTCTCTAAAATCATGCAGTTTCCACAGAAAAATCCTCTTGGAGCGAGTTCTACCCAATAGACATGCAATTTACATAGAATCCGTCATTGTGAAATTCCGTGTTCCGAAAAAGCTACATGCATCACGGATTCAAAAAATATTCACTACAGAGTTGTTAGCATAAGGATTACCGAACTTTCATCCACCCTAAAAGCCATGTTGACAATTTGAAGCATTTTCTCACATTTCGAAAGTTTTTCCTAATGCCGGTATTGAAAAAGAGGCAGATTTGCCAGAAAACTTCTCGTGGAGCGAGTACTTCCCAATAGAAATGTAATTTACATAGTTTCCCTCACAGTGACATTCCATTTTCTTCACACGCTTCATACATCAAGGTTTCAACAAACTTTCTCGAATGAGTTGTGAACATGTAGATTACAGAACTTTCATCCACCATACATGGCATATTTACAACTAGAAACATTAACTCTGAATTTGCAGCTTTTTCCTAATGCCAGTTTGGAAAATCAGGCCGTTTTCTCAGGGAAAAACTTTTGGAGCGAATTCTAACCAATAGGTGTGTAATTTACATAGATTCCATAGCCGGGATTGTCCGTGATATGATCACACTGCATGCATAACGCTTTCTAAAAATATTCACCACAGAATAGTTTGCATGTGGCTTTAAGATCTTGCATCACAATACAAGGCATATTGACACTTTGAAGAATTTTCTCTGATTTTGCAGAGATTTTCAAACACCAGGTTCAAAAATGAGGCAGAATTCTCAGAAAAACTCTTAGAGCAAATTCTACCCGAGACAAGTATTTTACATGGATTCACTCACCGTGAAATTCTGTGTTCCGAAAACACTTCACGTATCTAGGATTCGACAAATATTAACTACAGAGTATTTAGCATGCGGATTACTGAAATTTCATCCACCATAAAAGGCATATGTACACCGAGAATCTAGTAATCTGGGTTCGCAGGATTTTCCTAACGCCAGTTTCGAAAATCAGGCCGATTTCTCAGGAAAAATCTCTTGGAGTGATTTCTAACCAAGGGAAATGTAATTTATGTAAAATCCCTGGCCGTGAAATTCCGTGTTCCGAACATGTTACATGCATAAAGGATTCGACAACTATTCACTACAAATTTCTTAGCATGTGGATTACCGAACTGTCATCACAATATATTGAATAATGATTCTTAGAAGTATTTTCTCAGATTTTGAAGTGTTTTCTAAACGCCAGGTTCAAAAATGACGAAGTTATCGCAGAAAAACTATCTCGGAGCGAGTTCTACCCAATAGAGAAGTCATTTACATAGTTTCAATCACCGTGAAATTCCACGTTCTGAATACGGTACATGCCTCACGGATTAGAAAATGATTCTTTAATATGTTGTGAAAATATGGATTCCCGAACTTTCTTGCAACATAAATGCACATTTACACCTGCAAATATTTACTCCCTTTTTGCAGCTTTTTCCAAACTTCAGATTTGATAATCATGCAATGTTCGCAGAAAAATTCTCTTCTAGCTCGTTCTACTCAATAGAATTGTAATTTACATAGTTTCATTACCGTGAAATTTCGTTTTCCAAAAGCGCTACATGAATCACGGTTTAAAAAATAATTACTACACTGTTATTAACATGTGGATTACCGGACTTTCATTCACCAGTCAAGGCATATTGACACTTAGAAGCATTTTCTCAAATTTCACAGGGTTCCCCTAATGGCAGTTTTCAAAATGAGGCACATTTCGCAGAAAAATTCTCTTCAAACGAGTTCTACCCAATAGACATGTAACTTCCATTTTTCCCTTCACTATGACATTCCATATTCTGAACACGTTTCATGCATCACGAGGTCGACAAACATTCTTTAATGAGTGTGAGCATGTGGATTACCGAACTTTCATCCACCATACAAGGCATATTTACACCTAGAAGTAGTTATTCTGATTGTGCAGGTTTTTCCTAACATCCAGTTTCGAAAATCATGAAATTTTCAGAGAAACATTCAATTCAAGCGAGTTCTATCCAGTAGAATTGTTATTTTCAGAGCTTCACTCACCGAGACATTCCGTGTTCCGAAAACGTTACATTCATCACTGCTTCAACAAACATTATTTAATGACCGTTAGCATGTTGATTACCGATATTTCAACCACAATACAAGGCATATTTACACCTAGAAACATTTACTTAGATTTCGCAGGTTTTCCTAATATCACTTACGAAAATCAGGCAGTTTTCGCAGAAAAATTCTCTTGGTGCATGTTCTATCCAATAGACATCTCATTTTTATAGATACCTACACCGTAACATTCCGTGTACCAAAAACGGTCCATGCACCACGGATTCAACAAATATCACTGCTGAGTTCTTAGCATGTGAATTACACTTCTTTAATAACCCATTGAAACACATTGTCACCTTAAAGCATTTACTCAGATTTTGCAGCGTTTTCATAACAACAGTTTCCAAACTGAGGCAGATTTTTCAGTAAAATGCTCCTGGAGCGTGTTCTAACCAAGAGATATGTAATTTACATAGTTTGCCTCACCGTGACAGTCCATGTTCCGAACGCATTACACACATCACGATTTGACAAACATTCTTAATGAGTTGTGTACATGTGTATTACACAACTTTCATCCACCATACAAGGCATATTGACACCTAGAAATATTAACACTGAGTTTGCAGATATTTCCTAATAGCAGTTTCGAAAATCAGGCAGTTTTCAAAGGAAAAAACTGTTGGAGCGTGTTCTACCCAATAGATATGTAAATTACATAGATTCTCCCACTGTGAAATTACGTGTTTTGAACACGCTACATGCAGAAAAGTTTCGACAAAAATACACTACTGGGTTGTTTGCATGTGGATTACAGGACTTTCTCACTATAGAAGGCATATAGATGCTTAGAAGCATTTTTTGTGATTTCACAGGGATTTCCAAACGCCAGTTTTGAAAATGAGGCCGATTTCACAGCAAAAACCTCTTGGAGCGGGTTCTAAACAATAGATATGTAATTTACATGGATTCGCTCACCGTCAAATTCCGTCTTCCGAACACGCTACATGCATCTCGGATGCGACAAATATTCACTACAGAGTTGTTAGCAAGTGGATTACAGCACTTTCATCCTCCATACAAGGCTTGCTGACACTTTGAAGAATTTTCTCAGATTTCACACGTTAGTTTGAATGCCAGTTTTGAAAATGAGGCAGATTTGGCAGAAAAATGCTCTTGGAGCCATTTCTACCCAAAAGATAGGTAATTTCCCTACTTTCAATCACCGTGACATTCTGTGTTCTGAACACGTTACATGCACCACGGATTCAACAAACATTCTTTTATGAGTTGTGTACATGTGTTTTTACGAACTTTAATCCACCTTACAGTGCATATTTATACATAGAAATTTTATTCTGATTTAGTAGTGTTCTCCTAATGTCAGTCTCTAAAATCATGCAGTTTCCACAGAAAAATCCTCTTGGAGCGAGTTCTACCCAATAGACATGCAATTTACATAGAATCCGTCATTGTGAAATTCCGTGTTCCGAAAAAGCTACATGCATCACGGATTCAAAAAATATTCACTACAGAGTTGTTAGCATAAGGATTACCGAACTTTCATCCACCCTAAAAGCCATGTTGACAATTTGAAGCATTTTCTCACATTTCGAAAGTTTTTCCTAATGCCGGTATTGAAAAAGAGGCAGATTTGCCAGAAAACTTCTCGTGGAGCGAGTACTTCCCAATAGAAATGTAATTTACATAGTTTCCCTCACAGTGACATTCCATTTTCTTCACACGCTTCATACATCAAGGTTTCAACAAACTTTCTCGAATGAGTTGTGAACATGTAGATTACAGAACTTTCATCCACCATACATGGCATATTTACAACTAGAAACATTAACTCTGAATTTGCAGCTTTTTCCTAATGCCAGTTTGGAAAATCAGGCCGTTTTCTCAGGGAAAAACTTTTGGAGCGAATTCTAACCAATAGGTGTGTAATTTACATAGATTCCATAGCCGGGATTGTCCGTGATATGATCACACTGCATGCATAACGCTTTCTAAAAATATTCACCACAGAATAGTTTGCATGTGGCTTTAAGATCTTGCATCACAATACAAGGCATATTGACACTTTGAAGAATTTTCTCTGATTTTGCAGAGATTTTCAAACACCAGGTTCAAAAATGAGGCAGAATTCTCAGAAAAACTCTTAGAGCAAATTCTACCCGAGACAAGTATTTTACATGGATTCACTCACCGTGAAATTCTGTGTTCCGAAAACACTTCACGTATCTAGGATTCGACAAATATTAACTACAGAGTTGTTAGCATGCGGATTACCGAAATTTCATCCACCATAAAAGGCATATGTACACCGAGAATCTAGTAATCTGGGTTCGCAGGATTTTCCTAACGCCAGTTTCGAAAATCAGGCCGATTTCTCAGGAAAAATCTCTTGGAGTGATTTCTAACCAAGGGAAATGTAATTTATGTAAAATCCCTGGCCGTGAAATTCCGTGTTCCGAACATGTTACATGCATAAAGGATTCGACAACTATTCACTACAAATTTCTTAGCATGTGGATTACCGAACTGTCATCACAATATATTGAATAATGATTCTTAGAAGTATTTTCTCAGATTTTGAAGTGTTTTCTAAACGCCAGGTTCAAAAATGACGAAGTTTTCGCAGAAAAACTCTCTCGGAGCGAGTTCTACCCAATAGAGAAGTCATTTACATAGTTTCAATCACCGTGAAATTCCACGTTCTGAATACGGTACATGCCTCACGGATTAGAAAATGATTCTTTAATATGTTGTGAAAATATGGATTCCCGAACTTTCTTGCAACATAAATGCACATTTACACCTGCAAATATTTACTCCCTTTTTGCAGCTTTTTCCAAACTTCAGATTTGATAATCATGCAATGTTCGCAGAAAAATTCTCTTCTAGCTCGTTCTACTCAATAGAATTGTAATTTACATAGTTTCATTACCGTGAAATTTCGTTTTCCAAAAGCGCTACATGAATCACGGTTTAAAAAATAATTACTACACTGTTATTAACATGTGGATTACCGGACTTTCATTCACCAGTCAAGGCATATTGACACTTAGAAGCATTTTCTCAAATTTCACAGGGTTCCCCTAATGGCAGTTTTCAAAATGAGGCACATTTCGCAGAAAAATTCTCTTCAAACGAGTTCTACCCAATAGACATGTAACTTCCATTTTTCCCTTCACTATGCCATTCCATATTCTGAACACGTTTCATGCATCACGAGTTCGACAAACATTCTTTAATGAGTGTGAGCATGTGGATTACCGAACTTTCATCCACCATACAAGGCATATTTACACCTAGAAGTAGTTATTCAGATTTTGCAGGTTTTTCCTAACATCCAGTTTCGAAAATCATGAAATTTTCAGAGAAACATTCAATTCAAGCGAGTTCTATCCAGTAGAATTGTTATTTTCAGAGCTTCACTCACCGAGACATTCCGTGTTCCGAAAACGTTACATTCATCACTGCTTCAACAAACATTATTTAATGACCGTTAGCATGTTGATTACCGATATTTCAACCACAATACAAGGCATATTTACACCTAGAAACATTTACTTAGATTTCGCAGGTTTTCCTAATATCACTTACGAAAATCAGGCAGTTTTCGCAGAAAAATTCTCTTGGTGCATGTTCTATCCAATAGACATCTCATTTTTATAGATACCTACACCGTAACATTCCGTGTACCAAAAACGGTCCATGCACCACGGATTCAACAAATATCACTGCTGAGTTCTTAGCATGTGAATTACACTTCTTTAATAACCCATTGAAACACATTGTCACCTTAAAGCATTTACTCAGATTTTGCAGCGTTTTCATAACAACAGTTTCCAAACTGAGGCAGATTTTTCAGTAAAATGCTCCTGGAGCGTGTTCTAACCAAGAGATATGTAATTTACATAGTTTGCCTCACCGTGACAGTCCATGTTCCGAACGCATTACACACATCACGATTTGACAAACATTCTTAATGAGTTGTGTACATGTGTATTACACAACTTTCATCCACCATACAAGGCATATTGACACCTAGAAATATTAACACTGAGTTCGCAGATATTTCCTAATAGCAGTTTCGAAAATCAGGCAGTTTTCAAAGAAAAAAACTGTTGGAGCGTGTTCTACCCAATAGATATGTAAATTACATAGATTCTCCCACTGTGAAATTACGTGTTTTGAACACGCTACATGCAGAAAAGTTTCGACAAAAATACACTACTGGGTTGTTTGCATGTGGATTACAGGACTTTCTCACTATAGAAGGCATATAGATGCTTAGAAGCATTTTTTGTGATTTCACAGGGATTTCCAAACGCCAGTTTTGAAAATGAGGCCGATTTCACAGCAAAAACCTCTTGGAGCGGGTTCTAAACAATAGATATGTAATTTACATGAATTCGCTCACCGTCAAATTCCGTCTTCCGAACACGCTACATGCATCTCGGATTCAAAAAATATTCACTACAGAGTTGTTAGCATAAGGATTACCGAACTTTCATCCACCGTAAAAGCCATGTTGACAATTTGAAGCATTTTCTCACATTTCGAAAGTTTTTCCTAATGCCGGTATTGAAAAAGAGGCAGATTTGCCAGAAAACTTCTCGTGGAGCGAGTACTTCCCAATAGAAATGTAATTTACATAGTTTCCCTCACAGTGACATTCCATTTTCTTCACACGCTTCATACATCAAGGTTTCAACAAACTTTCTCGAATGAGTTGTGAACATGTAGATTACAGAACTTTCATCCACCATACATGGCATATTTACAACTAGAAACATTAACTCTGAATTTGCAGCTTTTTCCTAATGCCAGTTTGGAAAATCAGGCCGTTTTCTCAGGGAAAAACTTTTGGAGTGAATTCTAACCAATAGGTGTGTAATTTACATAGATTCCATAGCCGGGATTGTCCGTGATATGATCACACTGCATGCATAACGCTTTCTAAAAATATTCACCACAGAATAGTTTGCATGTGGCTTTAAGATCTTGCATCACAATACAAGGCATATTGACACTTTGAAGAATTTTCTCTGATTTTGCAGAGATTTTCAAACACCAGGTTCAAAAATGAGGCAGAATTCTCAGAAAAACTCTTAGAGCAAATTCTACCCGAGACAAGTATTTTACATGGATTCACTCACCGTGAAATTCTGTGTTCCGAAAACACTTCACGTATCTAGGATTCGACAAATATTAACTACAGAGTATTTAGCATGCGGATTACCGAAATTTCATCCACCATAAAAGGCATATGTACACCGAGAATCTAGTAATCTGGGTTCGCAGGATTTTCCTAACGCCAGTTTCGAAAATCAGGCCGATTTCTCAGGAAAAATCTCTTGGAGTGATTTCTAACCAAGGGAAATGTAATTTATGTAAAATCCCTGGCCGTGAAATTCCGTGTTCCGAACATGTTACATGCATAAAGGATTCGACAACTATTCACTACAAATTTCTTAGCATGTGGATTACCGAACTGTCATCACAATATATTGAATAATGATTCTTAGAAGTATTTTCTCAGATTTTGAAGTGTTTTCTAAACGCCAGGTTCAAAAATGACGAAGTTTTCGCAGAAAAACTCTCTCGGAGCGAGTTCTACCCAATAGAGAAGTCATTTACATAGTTTCAATCACCGTGAAATTCCACGTTCTGAATACGGTACATGCCTCACGGATTAGAAAATGATTCTTTAATATGTTGTGAAAATATGGATTCCCGAACTTTCTTGCAACATAAATGCACATTTACACCTGCAAATATTTACTCCCTTTTTGCAGCTTTTTCCAAACTTCAGATTTGATAATCATGCAATGTTCGCAGAAAAATTCTCTTCTAGCTCGTTCTACTCAATAGAATTGTAATTTACATAGTTTCATTACCGTGAAATTTCGTTTTCCAAAAGCGCTACATGAATCACGGTTTAAAAAATAATTACTACACTGTTATTAACATGTGGATTACCGGACTTTCATTCACCAGTCAAGGCATATTGACACTTAGAAGCATTTTCTCAAATTTCACAGGGTTCCCCTAATGGCAGTTTTCAAAATGAGGCACATTTCGCAGAAAAATTCTCTTCAAACGAGTTCTACCCAATAGACATGTAACTTCCATTTTTCCCTTCACTATGACATTCCATATTCTGAACACGTTTCATGCATCACGAGGTCGACAAACATTCTTTAATGAGTGTGAGCATGTGGATTACCGAACTTTCATCCACCATACAAGGCATATTTACACCTAGAAGTAGTTATTCTGATTTTGCAGGTTTTTCCTAACATCCAGTTTCGAAAATCATGAAATTTTCAGAGAAACATTCAATTCAAGCGAGTTCTATCCAGTAGAATTGTTATTTTCAGAGCTTCACTCACCGAGACATTCCGTGTTCCGAAAACGTTACATTCATCACTGCTTCAACAAACATTATTTAATGACCGTTAGCATGTTGATTACCGATATTTCAACCACAATACAAGGCATATTTACACCTAGAAACATTTACTTAGATTTCGCAGGTTTTCCTAATATCACTTACGAAAATCAGGCAGTTTTCGCAGAAAAATTCTCTTGGTGCATGTTCTATCCAATAGACATCTCATTTTTATAGATACCTACACCGTAACATTCCGTGTACCAAAAACGGTCCATGCACCACGGATTCAACAAATATCACTGCTGAGTTCTTAGCATGTGAATTACACTTCTTTAATAACCCATTGAAACACATTGTCACCTTAAAGCATTTACTCAGATTTTGCAGCGTTTTCATAACAACAGTTTCCAAACTGAGGCAGATTTTTCAGTAAAATGCTCCTGGAGCGTGTTCTAACCAAGAGATATGTAATTTACATAGTTTGCCTCACCGTGACAGTCCATGTTCCGAACGCATTACACACATCACGATTTGACAAACATTCTTAATGAGTTGTGTACGTGTGTATTACACAACTTTCATCCACCATACAAGGCATATTGACACCTAGAAATATTAACACTGAGTTCGCAGATATTTCCTAATAGCAGTTTCGAAAATCAGGCAGTTTTCAAAGGAAAAAACTGTTGGAGCGTGTTCTACCCAATAGATATGTAAATTACATAGATTCTCCCACTGTGAAATTACGTGTTTTGAACACGCTACATGCAGAAAAGTTTCGACAAAAATACACTACTGGGTTGTTTGCATGTGGATTACAGGACTTTCTCACTATAGAAGGCATATAGATGCTTAGAAGCATTTTTTGTGATTTCACAGGGATTTCCAAACGCCAGTTTTGAAAATGAGGCCGATTTCACAGCAAAAACCTCTTGGAGCGGGTTCTAAACAATAGATATGTAATTTACATGAATTCGCTCACCGTCAAATTCCGTCTTCCGAACACGCTACATGCATCTCGGATTCAAAAAATATTCACTACAGAGTTGTTAGCATAAGGATTACCGAACTTTCATCCACCCTAAAAGCCATGTTGACAATTTGAAGCATTTTCTCACATTTCGAAAGTTTTTCCTAATGCCGGTATTGAAAAAGAGGCAGATTTGCCAGAAAACTTCTCGTGGAGCGAGTACTTCCCAATAGAAATGTAATTTACATAGTTTCCCTCACAGTGACATTCCATTTTCTTCACACGCTTCATACATCAAGGTTTCAACAAACTTTCTCGAATGAGTTGTGAACATGTAGATTACAGAACTTTCATCCACCATACATGGCATATTTACAACTAGAAACATTAACTCTGAATTTGCAGCTTTTTCCTAATGCCAGTTTGGAAAATCAGGCCGTTTTCTCAGGGAAAAACTTTTGGAGCGAATTCTAACCAATAGGTGTGTAATTTACATAGATTCCATAGCCGGGATTGTCCGTGATATGATCACACTGCATGCATAACGCTTTCTAAAAATATTCACCACAGAATAGTTTGCATGTGGCTTTAAGATCTTGCATCACAATACAAGGCATATTGACACTTTGAAGAATTTTCTCTGATTTTGCAGAGATTTTCAAACACCAGGTTCAAAAATGAGGCAGAATTCTCAGAAAAACTCTTAGAGCAAATTCTACCCGAGACAAGTATTTTACATGGATTCACTCACCGTGAAATTCTGTGTTCCGAAAACACTTCACGTATCTAGGATTCGACAAATATTAACTACAGAGTTGTTAGCATGCGGATTACCGAAATTTCATCCACCATAAAAGGCATATGTACACCGAGAATCTAGTAATCTGGGTTCGCAGGATTTTCCTAACGCCAGTTTCGAAAATCAGGCCGATTTCTCAGGAAAAATCTCTTGGAGTGATTTCTAACCAAGGGAAATGTAATTTATGTAAAATCCCTGGCCGTGAAATTCCGTGTTCCGAACATGTTACATGCATAAAGGATTCGACAACTATTCACTACAAATTTCTTAGCATGTGGATTACCGAACTGTCATCACAATATATTGAATAATGATTCTTAGAAGTATTTTCTCAGATTTTGAAGTGTTTTCTAAACGCCAGGTTCAAAAATGACGAAGTTTTCGCAGAAAAACTCTCTCGGAGCGAGTTCTACCCAATAGAGAAGTCATTTACATAGTTTCAATCACCGTGAAATTCCACGTTCTGAATACGGTACATGCCTCACGGATTAGAAAATGATTCTTTAATATGTTGTGAAAATATGGATTCCCGAACTTTCTTGCAACATAAATGCACATTTACACCTGCAAATATTTACTCCCTTTTTGCAGCTTTTTCCAAACTTCAGATTTGATAATCATGCAATGTTCGCAGAAAAATTCTCTTCTAGCTCGTTCTACTCAATAGAATTGTAATTTACATAGTTTCATTACCGTGAAATTTCGTTTTCCAAAAGCGCTACATGAATCACGGTTTAAAAAATAATTACTACACTGTTATTAACATGTGGATTACCGGACTTTCATTCACCAGTCAAGGCATATTGACACTTAGAAGCATTTTCTCAAATTTCACAGGGTTCCCCTAATGGCAGTTTTCAAAATGAGGCACATTTCGCAGAAAAATTCTCTTCAAACGAGTTCTACCCAATAGACATGTAACTTCCATTTTTCCCTTCACTATGACATTCCATATTCTGAACACGTTTCATGCATCACGAGGTCGACAAACATTCTTTAATGAGTGTGAGCATGTGGATTACCGAACTTTCATCCACCATACAAGGCATATTTACACCTAGAAGTAGTTATTCTGATTTTGCAGGTTTTTCCTAACATCCAGTTTCGAAAATCATGAAATTTTCAGAGAAACATTCAATTCAAGCGAGTTCTATCCAGTAGAATTGTTATTTTCAGAGCTTCACTCACCGAGACATTCCGTGTTCCGAAAACGTTACATTCATCACTGCTTCAACAAACATTATTTAATGACCGTTAGCATGTTGATTACTGATATTTCAACCACAATACAAGGCATATTTACACCTAGAAACATTTACTTAGATTTCGCAGGTTTTCCTAATATCACTTACGAAAATCAGGCAGTTTTCGCAGAAAAATTCTCTTGGTGCATGTTCTATCCAATAGACATCTCATTTTTATAGATACCTACACCGTAACATTCCGTGTACCAAAAACGGTCCATGCACCACGGATTCAACAAATATCACTGCTGAGTTCTTAGCATGTGAATTACACTTCTTTAATAACCCATTGAAACACATTGTCACCTTAAAGCATTTACTCAGATTTTGCAGCGTTTTCATAACAACAGTTTCCAAACTGAGGCAGATTTTTCAGTAAAATGCTCCTGGAGCGTGTTCTAACCAAGAGATATGTAATTTACATAGTTTGCCTCACCGTGACAGTCCATGTTCCGAACGCATTACACACATCACGATTTGACAAACATTCTTAATGAGTTGTGTACATGTGTATTACACAACTTTCATCCACCATACAAGGCATATTGACACCTAGAAATATTAACACTGAGTTCGCAGATATTTCCTAATAGCAGTTTCGAAAATCAGGCAGTTTTCAAAGGAAAAAACTGTTGGAGCGTGTTCTACCCAATAGATATGTAAATTACATAGATTCTCCCACTGTGAAATTACGTGTTTTGAACACGCTACATGCAGAAAAGTTTCGACAAAAATACACTACTGGGTTGTTTGCATGTGGATTACAGGACTTTCTCACTATAGAAGGCATATAGATGCTTAGAAGCATTTTTTGTGATTTCACAGGGATTTCCAAACGCCAGTTTTGAAAATGAGGCCGATTTCACAGCAAAAACCTCTTGGAGCGGGTTCTAAACAATAGATATGTAATTTACATGAATTCGCTCACCGTCAAATTCCGTCTTCCGAACACGCTACATGCATCTCGGATTCAAAAAATATTCACTACAGAGTTGTTAGCATAAGGATTACCGAACTTTCATCCACCCTAAAAGCCATGTTGACAATTTGAAGCATTTTCTCACATTTCGAAAGTTTTTCCTAATGCCGGTATTGAAAAGGAGGCAGATTTGCCAGAAAACTTCTCGTGGAGCGAGTACTTCCCAATAGAAATGTAATTTACATAGTTTCCCTCACAGTGACATTCCATTTTCTTCACACGCTTCATACATCAAGGTTTCAACAAACTTTCTCGAATGAGTTGTGAACATGTAGATTACAGAACTTTCATCCACCATACATGGCATATTTACAACTAGAAACATTAACTCTGAATTTGCAGCTTTTTCCTAATGCCAGTTTGGAAAATCAGGCCGTTTTCTCAGGGAAAAACTTTTGGAGCGAATTCTAACCAATAGGTGTGTAATTTACATAGATTCCATAGCCGGGATTGTCCGTGATATGATCACACTGCATGCATAACGCTTTCTAAAAATATTCACCACAGAATAGTTTGCATGTGGCTTTAAGATCTTGCATCACAATACAAGGCATATTGACACTTTGAAGAATTTTCTCTGATTTTGCAGAGATTTTCAAACACCAGGTTCAAAAATGAGGCAGAATTCTCAGAAAAACTCTTAGAGCAAATTCTACCCGAGACAAGTATTTTACATGGATTCACTCACCGTGAAATTCTGTGTTCCGAAAACACTTCACGTATCTAGGATTCGACAAATATTAACTACAGAGTATTTAGCATGCGGATTACCGAAATTTCATCCACCATAAAAGGCATATGTACACCGAGAATCTAGTAATCTGGGTTCGCAGGATTTTCCTAACGCCAGTTTCGAAAATCAGGCCGATTTCTCAGGAAAAATCTCTTGGAGTGATTTCTAACCAAGGGAAATGTAATTTATGTAAAATCCCTGGCCGTGAAATTCCGTGTTCCGAACATGTTACATGCATAAAGGATTCGACAACTATTCACTACAAATTTCTTAGCATGTGGATTACCGAACTGTCATCACAATATATTGAATAATGATTCTTAGAAGTATTTTCTCAGATTTTGAAGTGTTTTCTAAACGCCAGGTTCAAAAATGACGAAGTTATCGCAGAAAAACTATCTCGGAGCGAGTTCTTCCCAATAGAGAAGTCATTTACATAGTTTCAATCACCGTGAAATTCCACGTTCTGAATACGGTACATGCCTCACGGATTAGAAAATGATTCTTTAATATGTTGTGAAAATATGGATTCCCGAACTTTCTTGCAACATAAATGCACATTTACACCTGCAAATATTTACTCCCTTTTTGCAGCTTTTTCCAAACTTCAGATTTGATAATCATGCAATGTTCGCAGAAAAATTCTCTTCTAGCTCGTTCTACTCAATAGAATTGTAATTTACATAGTTTCATTACCGTGAAATTTCGTTTTCCAAAAGCGCTACATGAATCACGGTTTAAAAAATAATTACTACACTGTTATTAACATGTGGATTACTGGACTTTCATTCACCAGTCAAGGCATATTGACACTTAGAAGCATTTTCTCAAATTTCACAGGGTTCCCCTAATGGCAGTTTTCAAAATGAGGCACATTTCGCAGAAAAATTCTCTTCAAACGAGTTCTACCCAATAGACATGTAACTTCCATTTTTCCCTTCACTATGACATTCCATATTCTGAACACGTTTCATGCATCACGAGGTCGACAAACATTCTTTAATGAGTGTGAGCATGTGGATTACCGAACTTTCATCCACCATACAAGGCATATTTACACCTAGAAGTAGTTATTCTGATTTTGCAGGTTTTTCCTAACATCCAGTTTCGAAAATCATGAAATTTTCAGAGAAACATTCAATTCAAGCGAGTTCTATCCAGTAGAATTGTTATTTTCAGAGCTTCACTCACCGAGACATTCCGTGTTCCGAAAACGTTACATTCATCACTGCTTCAACAAACATTATTTAATGACCGTTAGCATGTTGATTACTGATATTTCAACCACAATACAAGGCATATTTACACCTAGAAACATTTACTTAGATTTCGCAGGTTTTCCTAATATCACTTACGAAAATCAGGCAGTTTTCGCAGAAAAATTCTCTTGGTGCATGTTCTATCCAATAGACATCTCATTTTTATAGATACCTACACCGTAACATTCCGTGTACCAAAAACGGTCCATGCACCACGGATTCAACAAATATCACTGCTGAGTTCTTAGCATGTGAATTACACTTCTTTAATAACCCATTGAAACACATTGTCACCTTAAAGCATTTACTCAGATTTTGCAGCGTTTTCATAACAACAGTTTCCAAACTGAGGCAGATTTTTCAGTAAAATGCTCCTGGAGCGTGTTCTAACCAAGAGATATGTAATTTACATAGTTTGCCTCACCGTGACAGTCCATGTTCCGAACGCATTACACACATCACGATTTGACAAACATTCTTAATGAGTTGTGTACATGTGTATTACACAACTTTCATCCACCATACAAGGCATATTGACACCTAGAAATATTAACACTGAGTTCGCAGATATTTCCTAATAGCAGTTTCGAAAATCAGGCAGTTTTCAAAGGAAAAAACTGTTGGAGCGTGTTCTACCCAATAGATATGTAAATTACATAGATTCTCCCACTGTGAAATTACGTGTTTTGAACACGCTACATGCAGAAAAGTTTCGACAAAAATACACTACTGGGTTGTTTGCATGTGGATTACAGGACTTTCTCACTATAGAAGGCATATAGATGCTTAGAAGCATTTTTTGTGATTTCACAGGGATTTCCAAACGCCAGTTTTGAAAATGAGGCCGATTTCACAGCAAAAACCTCTTGGAGCGGGTTCTAAACAATAGATATGTAATTTACATGAATTCGCTCACCGTCAAATTCCGTCTTCCGAACACGCTACATGCATCTCGGATTCAAAAAATATTCACTACAGAGTTGTTAGCATAAGGATTACCGAACTTTCATCCACCCTAAAAGCCATGTTGACAATTTGAAGCATTTTCTCACATTTCGAAAGTTTTTCCTAATGCCGGTATTGAAAAGGAGGCAGATTTGCCAGAAAACTTCTCGTGGAGCGAGTACTTCCCAATAGAAATGTAATTTACATAGTTTCCCTCACAGTGACATTCCATTTTCTTCACACGCTTCATACATCAAGGTTTCAACAAACTTTCTCGAATGAGTTGTGAACATGTAGATTACAGAACTTTCATCCACCATACATGGCATATTTACAACTAGAAACATTAACTCTGAATTTGCAGCTTTTTCCTAATGCCA
>NW_027413901.1:0-18099 GCF_048773025.1 Camelus bactrianus | reverse complement strand
GGAGGGCACGCCACTGCACGTGTTCTTTGTCAATTCCCTGTTTCTCTCTTCTCGAGTTATCTCTTTGGGACGGCTCCCACACTGGGTGAAAACAGACAGACAGGCTGGTATGTCTCCCTACCCCACCCTTCGCCCCCAAATGACTGATCTCCTGTCCCATCAGAATCACCACTTGTTTTCCAATGTGGCTTTCTTGGATCCTGGAGGACTTGTAAAGGAAAAGCCCAGCTGGGCTAACAAGCTAAAGTCACAAATCTAAGTGTGATAAGTGTCCGTTTACTGATCTAAGTTCTGCTGGGCTAACTCGTAAATCTGAAGTTTAGTGTCAGTTTACTGGGCTAACAAGCTAACTCGTAAATCCAAGCTCAACAAGTGTCAGTAACGTGATCTGTTCCAAATTGATAAGCTCCAGTGTACTGATCCTTTGCTTTTTGTTGTTTGAGCCTTATTGGCGAATAGACCCATATTTGTAATTAACCCTATGAAACCTCATGTGCACGTCTTGGAGGTGCTCAGAGCTTCGGAGCAGAAGCCCCTCTGAGCCCGCCGGCGTAATAAATCTGAGTACTCCAACCCTCCGAGTGGTGCTTGTTTCTTGGCTGGCCTGTCATTTCCGTAACAGACTGATATCAACTTAGAGCCAAGATGGGCGCAGAACTGAAGGAGCTTCTCGGCTGGCCTAAGAAGCCTGTCGTCGTGATGTGGGAGGCATTCTTTACGAGGGACCTATCTGATTAAGTGCTTGACCGCCTTTTGGACTTTGAACCAACTTGGAGATAGGAACTAGGATGAGAGGGCACCCGAAATAGCTCAGCAAACTCTTCTCCATCCTTAGAAGACAGACAGACAGACAGACAGACAGACAGACAGACAGACAGACAGAGTGTGTGTGTGTGTGTGTGTGTGTGCGCGCGCGCGCGCGCGCGTGTTTGTGCGCGTGCGGGGGTGTGGGAGAGGGAGGAGATGACGTCAGCGTACTGGACACTGTTTCAGTGACATGGGGAGTGCTGTCAACTAGGAAGGAACGTCATGTATTCTTCAGCCTTGTGTCTGTACAGGTGGGTACACTCAGGGTTCCAGAAAGGATGGGATATTCCTGGCAGTCGTCTACTGCCCTGGCATCGAGGGCTGGCTGGCTGGCTGGCTGTCATCCAAAGTGGAGGCTCTCGTGAAAGGGACGGAACCGAGTCCCGAGGAGATGCCTCCTTCACTGACTTTCATGTAAACACAGTGGACCACAGCCTCCGGAAAGAGGGTGGGTGGCACACGTGGCCCCAGTCTGTTCTGTCCATTCGGCAAATGGCCTGGGTTAGGGGAAACCCAGCATGGCGACCATCCGACAGGCCGACCCACTGACCCACGGACGTGCTCGGTTTCTCCCAGCTTCCTGGATGACCTCCCCCACCCACCCCCACCCCACCCGCATTCCTTCACCCACCGTGGTGTCTGGTGTCAGGGCACTTGGAAGATGACTCCCATTGTTCAATAGACAGGGGCAGGAAGATTCCTATAGGACCGCAAAAACAGTCAACTGGCCATACATACATACATACGTACAAACTTTTTGTCCCCAGAGGCCTCAGACCTCCTCTCTCTGGACACGCTGAACCCCAGTAACTGGCCCCCATTCAACTGCCACATAGTAGGGGTCATCCAGACGTTCTTGGGATGGTAGGTATGACTTCCAAAGGGGTTGAAGCCTTCCTTCCCCCGCTGCAAGCCTGATGCCATCAGCATGGCCAGGACACTGCTACAAACAAACAAACAAACAAACAAACAAACAAATAAACAAACAAACAAACACACACACACCACCACCACCAACAACAACAACAACAACAACGACAACAAAAGACAAACACATGCGTATGTGACTTGGGGACATACTTTCCGCAGCCTCCAGGGACGAAGGCACCCGCTTCGCTGGGTAAATCCTACGAGGCTTCACTAAAGCGCTTGCCAACTTACTTCTCAGAAGGATCGATCTCTGCCCCCATCACCCGCCATCATCAGGCAAGGTCGTCAGAATCCATGGGAGATATAGACTAGAAGAAGAAGTAGAGGAAGGAGGAGGAGGAGGTGGAGGAGGAGAATCAGTGACATGAGGTGTGTACGACTTCTTGTCTCCAAGAGGATTGAGTTTTAAATTTTTTTCTTTTCAGATACAAGGGAAAATAAACTTTTGTTTTTTCCCCTTCCTTCCCTTTTAGAGGCGGACACCCACATGGTAACTATCATACCTCTGTCAGCAGAATGGAATCCTTTCTCTTTTTCTCCCTCCCTGACCCTTCTGGGATTCAGAAATCCTCCATGAGGATTTTTCTATTCTTGGCAGCAGAGTTATTAGCATCATTGACTTGGAGGCAAAAACTTAGGTTTCCATTAAACTGGGATAGACATGCATGGATAAGAGATACTAGTGCTACTCGTTTTCCTTAGGGTTCCCCTGTGTCTGTGGGTGTGTGTGTGTGTGTGTGTGTGTGTGTGTGTGTGTGTGTGTGTGTGTGTGTGTGTCTGTGTGTCTGTGTGTCTGTGTGTCTGTGTCTGTGTCTGTCTGCCTGCCTGCCTGCCTGCCTGCCTGCCTGCCTGCCTGCCTGTTTATTGTAGGAACTCTCTGTCAATGGAAGTATAGTTGACTTACAATGTTGTGTTCATTTATGACGTACGGCATAGTGATTCACTTATTCACACACACACACACACACACACACACACGTATACTTTTTCAGGATAGGTTATTACAAGCTATTGAACATAGTTCCCTGTGCTAGACAGTAGGACCTACTTGTGTACCTAGTTTGTATAGGGTGGTTTATATCTGCTAATCCCAAACTCCTGATTTATCCCTCTGCCCTCCCCCGTTCCTCCACCCTACCCTGTCCCCTGTGTTAACCATCGGTTTCTTTTCCATGTCTGCGAGTCCAGTCTGTTTCTGGTTTGTAAATAGGTTCCTTGGAGTCTTTTTAAAATGGAGTTATTTATGTATGGATGGGTGTCTTGACTTACTTTCAGATCCCACCTAGAAGTGATGGCATAGGATATCTGTCTTCCTCTGGGTGACTGACATCACTAAAGCTACGGAACGCTTCACGTATGTGCGTGTGTCGTCCACGTTCAGGGGCCGTGCTGATCTTCTCTGGATGGTTCCCGTGTTAGTCGATGTGCTGTGGCAGCAAGCGCTTGCCTTAGGGTTTTTGTCTCAACCTGAAAGCCGGCCCGGAGACTGAAGGTCTTCTAGTTGCCTCCACTATCTGCCTAGGACCATCTCCACGAACGTTTCCCATTTTCTCTCACCCTTTTGTCTTGGCATCATTGAGTACTAAAATGCTCCGTCTCCTGAAGCCCTGCAGACTGAAGCTGGACAACGGGAGGTAAACGTCAGAGAAATGGCCACAACAGCTCCTGTGGAAACCACCCTAGGGCCTGTTTTTGGAGGAGCCGCTCAGAGAGTTGAGCCAAACACCCCAGGACATCATCAGAGGCATTTCAAACTGCTCGAGCCGTTTCGATGACCCCGATGTGTGGAAATCTCCTACCAGACTGACCCCCTACTCCCGGCCCTGAATCTGGTTTCTCATCTGCTCCAATGATTAACCTTTGTGCTGTACTTTGGTTTTCCACACAAGTGCCTCTTAGGCGATACCTGACTGCTTGCTCCCTAGGCCTAGCTTCAGAAGCCCATCGACACCACCGCCTCCTGAGACGAGATACTACAACTGTTTCCTTGAACAGACCTGTTCTCAGAACTAAGAAACTGGGTCCATGAAACGCAGGCCCTCTAGGAAACTATTCCCTCCCTCCTGCCCCCACACCACACGCACGCACGCACGCACGCATGGACGCACATGCACAGTCAACAGCCCAGCTTTTAATGTGTAAAACTTCCAGGGAAGTTACAGAATAGGGAAATGTTGGGGTCCAGAGTAGGCTGCCCCAAAATGTGCCCGATGGACTATGCTGAATGAAAGGGACTTCACAACTGGCCAAGGGGGAGGGTATAGGTCAGTGGTAGACTGTGTGCTTAGCAAGCAAGCACAAGGTCCTGGGTTTAATCCCCAGTACCTTCGGTCAAAAATAAATACATAAAATCGAATTCCTCTCCCCGCCCCCCCCCAAAGTATACACTGCTGTATGTCAACTCTGTCTCAATAAAACTGGAAGAAAAAAAGGAAAAAAAAATGATTTAACAAAAGAAAGAAAGAAACAAACAAAGAACTGCCCGAGGCAAGAGGAACACTCTGGCCCTCCTTTCTGCCTCCCTGGAAGCAGGGGAAAAAGAATTTTGTTTTTTTAAAGTCTCCCATCCCAGAGGAATCTATCAAGTCAGAGGTCTGCTTCCATGCCCTTCCATGATTCTCAAACGGTGTAGTGGGGTTTACCCAGATTAGGAAAAGGAGGGGACTCCTTTGGCCTGAGACCAGGCGAGATTCTCCCCCTCCCTCCCGCCTCCCTCCGTGCAGTTGGGACGGGGTGGCCTAAGGGTGGGGAAATTGAAACCAAAGAACAAAAGCCGTTCAACAGAGAGGAGCCGGAGGCCAAGTCAAAGGCTCTGACCTGAGCACAGAGCTTTCTGCATTTGAATGAAGCGATTGAACGAGGCCCTGCCGAATGGATCCTCCTGACGTCCCCGCCCCCGCTTCCAGGAGACAGTCAGTCGATTTGGGACCGATCGGTGGAGAAGGCCTGGGAGGCGGCGGCGGCGGCGGTGGCGGCGGCGGCGGCGGAAGCAGCGGCGGGGGCGGGGGGGGGGGGTGGTGCGCGGGCGGGGGCGGGACCAACGGTCGCTCCAACTCTGCCTGCCTGCCTGTCTGCCTGCCTGCCTGCCTGCCTGCCTGCCTGCCTGCCTGCCTGCCTGCGGGGCTGAGGCCTGAGGGCCACGCTGGTTCCTGCCACTCAGGGAAACTTCTGCGGGTGTTGCCGAAAGATCGCCCTCCCCCACCCCGTCCCTGACGAGCCAAATAACCCAGAGACAGGGTCTTAGAGTTTAGAAGAAAAGAGGCAGCTTGATTGCTTTGCTGGGCAAAGGGGACTCACAGCAGGCTAGTGCCCTCCAAACTGTGAACCCGTCTTGGGGTTGGGGTTTCATGCTTCTGTGGACGAACAGGTTGGAGCATGAAAGGGAATCACAACAGGCGGGAGCACAAAAGGTGCTCATGATCAACAAGGGTCTCTGATGAAACTTCCTCCTAAATCTGGATGAGTGTCTGATAACATGGGACCTCCTGGTGGTCTAGTAGGTCATCAGCCCGTGACCTTCTTTATCTGGTCAGACTCACCCGGCGGCACCAGCGCCACGGAGGAACTCGGGGTGGGGGGTGGGGGGTGGGAGGGGGCTGGTCGTTCTCCTGAGCTTATCCTCCCGTGACTCCCTTCCTGGGGAAAGACTCAGACGCCAAACATGATTGTCAAGTTGAACGATCAGAGGAAGGTCAAATCAAACAGTTAGAATCGACAACTTTAGCTGTTTTTAACAGTGGGCCTGGAGCTGGGAGCGGTGTCTGGTCAGTCGAGTTTGCTGATCGTTCTAAAAGCAAGCAGTAAGCATAAAGCCAAAAATTGGCTTAGCCTAAGTGCGGCCACTTCATGATTCCTCCTTCACTGGGGGCTGAGGCGTGGGGGAGGGCGGGGGTGGGGGACAGGACTGAGGTGGCGGCGAACTTCTCCGTGAATGCTCGGAGCCGAACTGCTCTCTGGGCCTAGGTCTGAAAAAGGCCTGAGTCTCAGCTATGACAGATTCTCTCTCTTTCTGGGCACATGGACTGACTCGCCCCGCATCCTCCCATCCTGTCAGACCCTTTGGACACACACCTCCACCTGAAGAGTTCTTTGGCCTCGTCCAGAAAAAACAAACACACGCACGAACAAAACCAAACGAGCACACAGAAACCCTGCTGATCTCCTTGGACCCCATTCACTTCGGAGAGTCCCTCTCGTAGAAATCCCCTCTGCTCGATGATTTCACCACAGCCGCCTCCCTTTCTCCGGCACAGTGACCCCCCACCCCCACCCCTGCGTGGGCCCTGTCCCTCTACCTATCAAAAACCAAACCCCAGGAGAAAAGAAAATCAGAATGCTGTTTTGAGCCACTGGATCTGTGAAAGGAACCAAACAGAAAGCTGAAATAACCAAACCAGCCGAACACCAAAAGCGAACAGACAGATACCCCAGAAAGAAGGGCACGCTGACCCTTGCCCCTTTCCTTCCTGGAATCAGGACATAACATAGATCTACACCCCACCCCCCACCCCACCCTCCCCAGATGTCTTCTTTATGCCGGAACGAGAGTGACGTTCTTATTGTCAACGGTGCTGTTATGGAAATGACAGGCCGGCCAAGAAACAAGCACCACTCGGAGGGTTGGAGTACTCAGATTTATTACGCCGGCGGGCTCAGAGGGGCTTCTGCTCCTAAGCCTTGAGCACCTCCAAGACGTGCACGTGAGGTTTTATAGGGTTAAGTACCAGCTTGGGGTATTCGGCCAATAGGCACGCAATAGCTTTAGCAACATCATTATCACGAAAGTAGAGGCAGTGAGGCAGCAAACCAACATTTCAAGGCCAGATATGTCTCTTTGAAAATCCAGCTGGCTAGCAAAATATGAACAGGGAATCAGCAAACCGGCACTTATTAATTTAGATTTACGAGTTAGCCCAGCAGAACTCAGATCAGTAATCCGACACTTGTTACACTTAGATTTGCGACTTAGCTTGTTATCCCAGCTGGGCTTTTCCTTCACAGTGTAAAGCGGAGAAGGAGAGAATTCTGTACAAACAGACCTCGATGAAAAGAATCCTCACCCTCTTTTAGGCCCCCACCTCAACACACGTGCGCGCACACGCGCGCACACACACACACACACACATGCATGCACGCACGCGCGCGTATAGTTACTCCTGTTCTCTCTCTTTCTCTCTCCCTCTTCCTTTCTTACTGATTTTTTAAAAATGTTTACTGATAACACAGAAAATAATTGCTTAAATGTTGTCCAGGAATGATATTCATTTTTGAAAACATGATATATATTGTAAAGGATTTGGGCTCCCTTAGAAAAATCCCAGTCCAGGCACGATTGTATAGCACCTCCTTTCACTTTCAAGTGTCTCATTTCAGACAATAAAGTAGCCAGTCATCTTCCTTGTGCATGACCTTTGTAACTGGCACAAGTCAAACGGCACAAAATTCAGACCCAATCTCCTGATCCATATGATTCTCATATTCTTTTTTTTTTTTTTTTTAGCGAGTCCAGAAGCTATGGGTCTGTGCCAACCACCCGTGGCTGTTCACTATCCAGCATTTCTTCCATTATCTTTATGTTGTCCTGTTTCTTGGAAGTATTAGTGCAGCTACTTTTCCCGATGGTCTGTCTCTGTCTCTGTCTCTCACTCTTTTCTCCTTCTTTTTTTTGGGGGGGGGAGGAGGGGGATGGGTTTGATTAGGTTATTTATTTATTTTAATGGTGGTTCTGGGGATTGAACCCAGGGCATCATGCATGCTAAGCAGGCACTCTAACAATGATCTATATCCTTCTCTACACCGCCCCCCCGACCCTCCAGCACCCCCCCCGTCCCCGGCCAGGGCCTGTCTTTGCTCAACCCAATAGAAAAGCATTTATGTTTTGCCAGTTTCCTGGGTCCTTCTTTGTTTCATAAAACTGAGAAGAAATACACGTGGAAGTTCTCTCCTATGAATTGAACAGACTGAAGATCCTTTAAATAACCAAATGAGGTGGAAGTGCAGAGAGTACCATACGGGAACACACCGAGGCACATCGTCATCAAATTGACCAAAATTAAGGATAAGGAGAAAATATTAAAATGAACGAGAGAAAAGCAACAAATAACATACAAGGGAACTCCCGTAAGGTTATCAGCTGATTTTTCAGCAGAAACTCTACAGGCCAGAAGTGGGTGGCACAACATACTTAAAGTGATGAAAGGGAAAAACTGACAGGTAAGAATACTCTATTCAGCAAGGCTCTCGTTCAGATTTGAGGGAGAAATCAAAAGCTTCACAGATAAACAAAAGCTACAAGATTTCAGCACCATCAAGCCGGCTTTACAAGGAATGATAAAGGATGGTCTCAAGTCATCAAATCCTAAGAAAAGAGAACAAAAAGATGACAGAGAAAGGGAGGGGGGGAGAGAGGGAGAGAGAGAGGGGGAGAGAGGGGGGGAGGGAGAGAGAGAGAGAGAGAGAGAGAGAGAAAGAGAGAGAGAGAGAGAGGGAGGGAGGGAGGGAGGGAGGGAGGGAGGGAGGGAGAGGAGACCTTCGAAAGATTGCTTTGCCTGTTTAGGGTCTTCCGTTGTTCCTTAAAAATTTTGAAATTGTTTGTTCTAGTTCTGTGAGGAATGTCGTGAGTATTTTGACAGGGGTTGCATGGAACCTGCGGTTTGCTTTGGATAGTGTGGCCATGTTGATAGTATTGATTCTTCCAATGCAAGAGCACAAGGCATCTTTCCATTTCTTTGTGTCATTTCAGATTCTGGAGTATAGATAACCTCCTCGATTAAGTTTATTTCTAGGCATTTTACTGTTTTTGACTCAATGGAAGTGTTTATCCCAGTTATAAAATTCTGGTTTTTAAAGTGGAGGGGGGAAAAAAAAAAAGGAAAGGAAGGGCCACAAATGGCAAAATATCCTTCTTTCTCATGGGTGAATTGTATTCCATTACGTGTGTGTATGTGTGTGTGTGTGTGTGTGTGTGTGTGTGTGTGTGTGTGTCCCCTCTTCTTTATCTATTCAAATATTGATGTGCACTTAGGATGCTTCCGTATCTTGGCAATCATAAATGATGTTGCTGCTAATAGCAGGGTGTGTGTATCTTTTTGAATTCATTCTTCTTTTGTGGTTGGCTTTATTCCTTTGATAAGTATGTAAGTTTAAAAAGCTAAAGCTCTAAACCTTCCTGGAAACAATGAACAGTACATATATGTAAATTAAAAATATATGTGCAGTAAAAACATTTTAAAAAAATAAATAAATAAAAAAGAACGAAAGACAAGGAAATTAGCTATCAAGCCGTGAAAGACATGGAAGAAACTTAAAAGGCATCTTACTAAATCAAAGAAACCGGTCTGAAAATTGTTACCAACTGTACAATTCCAACCAAATGACATCCTGGAAAAGGCAAAGCTCTAGAAACAATCAAAAGATCATGGTATCCAGGGGTTTGGGGAGAGGGAGGGAAGGAGGAATGAACAGATGCAGCGTGAGGGATTTTTAAGGCGATGAAATTATTCTGTAGGATACCATAGTGGTGGCTGCATGTCATTGTACATTTGTCAAAACCCATAGAACGTACAACCTCAAGAGTGAACCGTCCTGTAAACTATGGACTTTGATGGATAATAACGTGTCCATGTCGGATCATCAGTTTTACCAAATAGGCCACACTGATGAGAGATGTTGAGGGGAGTGGAGGATATATGTGTGGGTGGGGAGGGCTATGTGAGAACTCTCTGTATTTTCTGCTCAATTCTGCTGTGAGCCTGAAACTGCTCTAGGAAATAAAGTCTATTAATCAAAAACAAAAACAAAAACAGAAACAGAAACAAAAACAAAACACCCAAATGAGGTGAACCAGGATTCAGTCATCCAAAATGGAGCTGGACGGCCAGTGGGAGGAACTTTGTTGCAGACATAGTCCTGTTTCAGGGAGGGGGACGTTGTCCCCTCCCTCTACACATCTTGAGTTCTCTGGGCTGGACTGATCCAAAAATGGACCCCAGACGGATCATTGAGCAGGAGCGACAGGGAACCTACTGTCTTTCATTCAAGCACTCATGTGTCCCCGAAGCAGGCAGCTTTTCTCCGTTTTAGGACAAGAAATCAGCCCTTTGTGCGAAATGGGCCGGGCTGAGAGCCTTTGGTTTTGGGTGACCCGTCCGTGAAGAATCGAGACGGAGTTTGGGTTTTGGGGAGGGGGGGAAGCCCCTGAAAGAAGTCACGAGGTTGGTTGGTTTCTCTAGGCTTCCGGGGCCTGAAGGCTCTCAGTGGGTGATCAGGGTGTTTTCCTAAGTCCAGATGCAGGGAGGGCACCCTCCACGGAAGTGATCGATTTCCCGCTTTCAGGGAGACAGAAAGAAGAGTCTGAGGGTCCCTCTTGCGTCTGCTGGCCCCTCGGCTTCTTCGGTCACTCTCATTTCTAACCCATCCGTGTGCCACGGAGGCACATACATGTTTGGGGTGGCCTCCCCTGGGTCCCGACACCGGCATCAATGGGGGGAGGGGGGGCATGAGTGGTCAGAACTGTATCAAGCTCAAGGGCACCACCAACCGGTTTCAAAAACAAATCTGCCAGCAGCTGCTAGCCGCAGCCTGGTTGTTTCAAAGTTCCCGCCTTGCTCTTGTGGTGTGTTTTCTTTCGTTTCCCCTTCTCCACTTGCCCCGTGGGGTAGTCTGATGACACACACTTCCAGTGCTTCTTTCTTGCATCTGTGTCTCCTGGGCTGCAGTCCTAAGAGCCCCCCCCATCGCCCCCGCCCCCCCCAATCAACTCGTTTCTTTACCCTCCACCAGGTCTCCTGGCTTGGAAATCTCGGCTCACAGCATGTGTCTCGTGTCCTCTCTGAATTCACGGGCCCAGCCATCCACCCTAAGGAGACGGAGGGAGGGAAGGAAGGTTTTGACCTGGCGACCTTCCTTGCCGGCATCCTCCGGATTTGGGACCCTTCAGTGCGCCACCTGCCACCCGCCATACCACTCTCACCCTGAGGCCTAGCCCTCGGGGCTCCGTCCACGCGGAAACCTGAACGCGGACGGACCTGGACGGTGGGCGGGGTGGGGGTGGGGGTGTGGAGGGGCTTGCTTCATCACTGCCGGAACCGTGGAGGCGACCGGGACAGACGCGTCCTTCAAGAGGTGAAGGGACACGTCGCCCGGGCTAGGTCCGTGCCACAGCATGTGATTTGGCTCTAAAAAGGAAACCAGGGACCCGTGGAGCCGAGAGACCTGTGGGAGACAGGCGGGGCCGTTTCTGCGTGCCCCTGACTCCCTGAAAGAAGCCAATCTGAAAAGGTGGCATCCTGTAGGGTACCGGCTCTGGAAGACATTCATTCTCAAAAGGGCAAAAGCCCCAGAGAGGGTGAAAAGATGAGTGGGGTCGGGGGTGGTGGTGGTGAAGGTTGTCTGTGTGGGTGTGTGTGTGTGTGGGTGTGTGGGTGTGGGTGTGGGTGTGGGTGTGTGTGTGTTGTGGCGGGGGGTTGTTGATGAATAGGTGGAGCACAGGGGACTTTTAAGCAGCGAAACTCTCCGGTAGGTAGGTCCACGATGGGATGAAAACCAACGTGTTGGATATGGCAATACCTAAGATGGGGTGAACTGAAAGAACCCTTCTGGGTGTCCCGCCCCTCAGCCGAAGTTTAAAGTCCTTCCTAAAGCCAGAAGGTAAAGACACACGAGAGCAATCTGAGGGGCCATCGCTGAGGAGTAACAGCGAGGCCAGTGAATCCAGTGAAAGACTGACTGACGTGGGGGCCTGGGTCCCTCGGCTCGACCCCCTTCCCCGGGAAACCGAAGCCTTCGACGCAGGGATGCGCTTTGACACGCTTCTGTCTCATCGGAGAAGGCTTCTTCTGCCTGGCATTGCGTGACGGGGCCGAGAAACCCGTCCTCTCCTCCTCTGCGTGAGGTAGCGGTCGCTCCCGCCTTTGCGCAGCGGTGAAGAAAGCTACCAGAAACACGGTTCTGCGTTTCTCTCGATACCGTGGGCGAGCGTCTCGGCTTTTCCTTGCGTTCCACCATGCAGTCAGATAGCATTCTCAAAACTAAGCGTGCCATGCAAATTTTCCTTTTCCTTTTTTAAAGTGACTGTCAAGAACTTAGGCAGCATCGAGTGAAAATGTTGGGCACCTTCATCTCTTGGTTTGTATGGAGCCAGCTAGGTCATCAGACCCACGTCACCATGATTTCTGAATTCTAAGATCCTTTCCAATCCATGATATTGTACACTCCTGGGTCATGGGATGTCACTATGGCTGATCAGGTCAAAGGGAATGTGTCCCTCCAGAGCACTTATTAACACGTCAGTTTATTTAAACGACAACAAAGGAAATTCCCTTCGGGCGATATTCATTCCACACGCTAAAGGAAAGCGATAGGTTGTGTGCCTGAGCCCACACAGTGTGACGCAGGAACGGGGTGGGGGTTGAGTGAGGAGGAACTCTGGCTAGTGTCCGGGACCTAACGGGAGATAGAGTGGAGGATTTTTGCCCTTCTTCAGGGACAGGGTGAATCGGCCCGAGGTTGACTTGTGCGCTCAGAAAGAGGGCCTTTACCGGATGCCCCGAGCAAGCAGACTTTTCTTTTCTTCTTCTTCTTTTCTTTTTTCAGTTTTATTGACATAGGTTTGACATACAGCCCTCTATCAGTTTCGGGTGTACAGCACAATGATTTGACTTCCATAGACTGTGAAGTGATTATTAGGTAACTTTAGTGACCAGGAAACAACGATATGTTAAAAGGGGGTTTAATCAACAGAACTGCTATTTCTGATGATCATCTATTCCTAAGAGAAAGGACAGATGAACACTCCAAAATGCAGGAAGTGCATAGTCACAGAATGATGAACAATCTTTACCCGTGCCGACGTTTTGACGCCAGGATACGTGGAAAGCTGAAGTTTTAGAACATAGAAATATTTGGCTCTCCATTTGACCTGGAAATCTCCTTGTTGGAAAGAAGCTAATTTCTCCTCCTCATCCTCGTCCTCCTCGTCCTCGTCCTCGTCCTCGTCCTCGTCCTCCTCCTGCCTTTTTAACTAAAAAAATAAAAAAATAAAATAAAAAAAATTTTTTTAACAAGAAGTTTTTATCTTTTTGGAGGGGGGACGGGTCATTAGGTGTCTTTATCTACGTTTCAATTAATTATTTAGATTTATTATACGTTTTCAGTGGTGGTACTGGGGACTGAGCCCAAGGCCTTGTGCATGCTGAGCACGCACTCTACCGCAGAGCTCTACGCTTTCCCAGAAAGGAGCAAATTTCTAAACATAGAACTGGATGAGTAGGTCAGCTTTTTGATCTCATAGAAGCAGCGGCCCAGTTCTCTGGGGGGAACCCTCCTTATCTTGTCCATCTCGACAACGTCAGAAACGTCTGTCTGCATAGCCCACAGTGGCCTGAGACTGAGGCCAGGGGGCTGAATCAGGTAGAACCTGAAACCGAATGGAAGAAACAAACAAACAAAAAAGGGTGGGGAGGGGCACGCGGAGGCCTTTTTAAACGTACACACTGCTGCGTGGTCTCCCTCGTCGAAACTCTAATTCGCAGCCTTCTTAAGGAGAAATATACACCTGAAACGTCTTTTTTCCACACAGAGTTTAAAAGCTTTCACCCTCCGAGCCGAAAAACCTTACCCGTCCCATCGGTTCTTTCTGAGTGAGTGGGTTCTCTAGTGTCCTACGCGTCTGCTGGGAAACAAGCTGCTGGAGAACCAGCAACTAGAAACCAAGCTGCACCAGCATTTCCATGAGCGTAAAATCTTACATTCACACTTACTTGCTTAAAAATGCACACGCCTGCTTTGTTTTCATGTTTTACACAGTCGATGACCTATAACATGTATGATGCTCAAGAAATTGTGTGAGGGGCAATCCTGAGATTGACCGTGAGGGCGCAACAGATGGCAGATATTTCCTTAGGGTAAAACAATGGACGGTCATGGGAAGCCAGATCATCCATTAACAGAACTTGGTTCTGGCAGGAAAGCATGTGGTTTAACCCCAGGGAAATATTTGCTATCTCGAGATGTCCCAGAGGCAATCACAGGATACACTTAGAAATTTTGCATCCCCCGAGGAGGGTGATTGTTCCTGGAAGGGATAGGCCTGAAATGAATCAGTTAGCCAGCAAGCAGAACTTCGTGCTTCTGGCATGAAATATCTAAAGCCCCACCTCTTTGATCGCATTTCTTTTTTTTTTTTCCCTGAGCCGTATACTCCCAATAAACAGGATGTCGACCAGGCTTTTGGCACTCTAGATCCACGAGACCTTGAGTCCCCTGGTCCCATTTTCGCTCTTTACTTGGTCTCTTTGTTTCTTAATTCTTGCGTCGCCCGTCCTCAGACACGGTCCGGAGCTGCGCTGGACACAGCACCCGTCCTACCCGACTCGTGAGTGACCTATAGTTTTTAAATGAAAGCTACAAAATCTCTGGTCATGTCGATCTGCTGGTCTCGTCTGTATGAGACAGGGCAGTACCTGAGTTTCAGAGACACACACAGACACACACACACACACACACACACACACAGACACAGACACAGACACACACACACACACACACACACACACACACACACACACACACACACACACACACTCTAAAGGGAACAAAGAACAAAGAAAGATAGAGAAAGAAAAAGAAAAAGGCTCAGGGGAATAAAGGATTCGCTTGCTCTCTGTGACATGACCCAGTAGACCTAGTTGTCACGAGACAGGAAGCTCAACTCTCCGTGTTTACATTATCTGTTCCTGAGCTTTCTTGCAGAAAATTCTCATGCGTTTCTTTCCCCTCACGGAAGTCTTCTCTATTCCCCACAGAGCCTGGGGCGATGGCTCTTCACCCTGGAGCCGCCTGCGGCCGATCCAAGATATCGGATGATTTATGGAAGTGATCAGTGATCCTGAGACAAAGCCCTTCCTTTAGGTAGAAAAGCATGGCCCCTGCTGCTCAGGGAGCTGGCACTCCCCCTCCCTCTCCCCTCATGCCACCTTCTCCTTTGTGCACAAGCTATCGCTTTCGCAAAAGAGCTTGGCTTGCCTGAGAGTCTTGTGGAAGCCATCCTCATTTCTATGGTACTGCCGTCCAAGGATCTGGAAAGGGCCCGGTCCCATGTATGCATGTATGCATGTAGGCACTTGTGTATGTCCCCGGCTTGTAGGCCTGGCATGTTTCTTCCTCCACATACACTTGCCAGAGTTCATTCATGAAAGAGCTCTATGGAACTGGTTTTCAAGGGAACATGCAGGCAGGGAATGCGAACAGGAAGGAACCCAAATGTTTTCCTTCAGGTTGACATGATCTAGGACAGATCCTTTCATCCAGAAAAGCAAATGTCAAGGGATCGGTCTCGTGAAAAGAGCCATGTCTTGATTGTGACGAGCAGCATTCGAGGTGAAACTTTTCGCCTCCCTAGGTTTACCCCGAATCCATTAAGTTCCTGTGGGTTATCTCTGTCATAAAACGTGTCAGCCAGGAAAAAAAAAAAAAAAAAGAGTCTGGGAGCGATGGTTGGCTCGGTCTCAAGTCTCAGGAAGTGTTCACACCCCAAGCAGTCCGAGGGGGTAGTGTGTGTGTGTGGGGGGGAGGCGGTCCATCTCTGAAAAATTGGTGCCTCCTCCACGTAGTTTTTGGTCCCTTGCAACTGAAGCATCTGGCAACGTCCCTGGAATGTTTAGATCGTTTCCAAAGAAGATGAGATACGGAAGCGTTCGTTCCTGGCTCCATGAGTCGAAGGGGACGTGCTTTAATATCTTTCTGACAGAAAAGACTCGAGATCTGTCAGTGTGTTGGCCGACATGACTGGTATACCTTCGGAGGATGGATGGACCTACAGACAGACAGACAGACCGGAATACATACATACTTACTTACATACGTACATATGTAAACATACAATACAATACAATACAATACAATACAATACAATACAATACAATACAATACAATACAATACAATACAATACAATACAACAAAACAAAATGAAACAGAATAAAATAAAATAAAATAAAATAAAATAAAATAAAATAAAATAAATTAATTTAAATGAAAATAAAAGGATGCTGTGAGGAGAAAGTGTCTGTTTCTGGCTAGGACCAAATCGTGTCCCTACGTGGACCGGTTGGGAAAGACTGGTGTCCCAGATGGTTCACCGTGACTTCCTCGTGAACATTTGCTGTGACCGATTCGGGCTTCGGAACTGTCACGGTCTCGTTCTGAGGAACATCTCCTGGAAAGCATGTGGAGACCGTCTTCGTCTGCCGTCCTTAGGAAACGTTCCAGCAGAGCGGGTGTCCGAGAGCCTCTAGGGGCGATGGCTATGCTTCGTGGACGTCTGTCCCTCTTCAGGCCGAATTTCATGGAAGTATGCTGATCTGGCCAGCCGACAAGTCTGAATGGGGGTGATTTTTTGGTAGAAATGCGCGTCCTTGGAGAGACCAGGGGAAGGGGAGCATGTCTCAGTGGAAACTCTCGTACAGCGTGATAGAGATGAGAATGCGGTTCTGTGTCATCATCTTTGCGTGCTTCCCGCCACCCTCCCCCTCCCCGCCCCGCCCCGCCTTCCACTGATGCGCTGGGCCACGTCACGCGTGCTTCGAGTTTTCTCCGATGGTTGGCCAACGCTCTTCCGACTCCCGTTGCCCATGGTTCTCCCGCTTTGGACTTGGCATCCTCGAGAACCAAAGCCGCCCTTTCCCTGAAGCCCCGCCGAGCCGGGCTGAGCAGCTGGACATCCGCTGGAGAGAGGTCACTGCCGTGTCCCCTCTCGAGACCCTCCTCCTGCCCGTTGCTGTGGAGGCCACTCAGAAAGTGGACCTGAACCCGCATGCGTTTTTCAGGCCACCCGAGCCTCTTCGAGCCCGACGCCTAGACATCTTCCTGACTGGTGGCGCTCCGGACTCACACCCTGGGTTTCTCGTTGGCTTCAGCCACGGACCTTTGTCTTCCTGGAACGAAAGACCAGACCGGTTTCATCAGGTGGAACCACCTGCCTGGTGGCGGGACTGTCGTGGAACCCTATGGACCACCCCGAAGTGTATATGCAGCCCAAGGGTGATCTCTCCAGTTGAACAACCATCGAGGCCCAAAAGGACCCCTGCCCCGGGAAGAAAGAAACTTTGACCTTGACCCTTAGCTGCCCGAACGAGAATTTGGATCAGGGTTGGGTAGGGTGATGGAGATCTCCCTTGGCACAGTTCCCGTGTGCGGGACTTTCAATGACTCTGTCTTCCTGAAAGGACACCCGCCCCCTGACCACGCTGTCTCGTCATCAGTTTGTTTCCACGAGGGACGAACCGTCATTGTGTGCACGACAAAGTTGGCCGCTGCCTGTTTGGTCCGCCATCGCTCCGTAAGGGACCGACGAAGTGTGCGTCGTGACCAGTGACCGATTTCGGAGCCCGTGGGTGGTGGGCGGGTGTGTATCTGTTTTCCAGGTCACGCGCGACGCGGTGTGTCGTGGTGTGGCCCGCCTGGCCACCCCACCTCCCTTCCCCCATGGAAAATCAAGGGAGAGTATTGCCCGAGACAGACGAAAGTGCAGCCACGAAACCTAAAAGGATGACCCTGGATGTCAACTTGGAGGTGGCTAGGAGACGGCTGAGCATGCATAGGATCACACTGCACTGCCACCGTGTGGGATGCCGCACATGTGTCGCCGTCGTGGTTTTCATCTCCTCCACCTATTGCCCTCACCTACATCCACTCTTTATCTCACTGAACTCTTTTTTTTTTTTTTTTTTTTTTTCCGGTAAGACAGTGAGAATTTTCCCTCTCTCTCTCTCTCTCTCTCTCTGTCTCTCTCTCTCCTACTGTCTCTCATAATTGACCTGACAAGGGGATGTCCGTTTTCACGTGTCCAACATAGCGATTCGGGATTCTTCCATGTTCCACGATGATCACCGTGATGAGTCTGGTTACGGATCAGTCACCGGACAGCGTCATGACAATAGTATGGATTGACTCTACTCGCCCTGCTGTCCATGACCTCCCGTAATTTGTGTATTTATTAATTGGAGTTAACTGGAAGCTTGTACTTTTTCCTCTCCCTCACCCATTGCACTCATTGTTCCTTCTTGGTATCCATGAGCCTGTTTCAGCTTCCTTGCATGTGTTCCTGCGTATTGTCTTGGGGATTCTGCCTCGAAGTGACAACATCCCTCTCGAACTTAAGTCACTTAGTTAACATCATCCCCTCTAGGTGTAGGTCTCTCCAGACCACGTGGCACTGTCCATTCGTCCATCCGCGGGCCCGTAGTGGAACTGCCGGGTCTTCCAGGAGTTTTCTGTGGAATGTTTTGAGGGACTTCTGTCCTGTTTTCCCTAATGGCTTTCCTCCACCTCCGTTTCGCCCTCTCCCCCTCGCCCCCACCACCAAC
>NW_027413900.1:7500-19607 GCF_048773025.1 Camelus bactrianus | reverse complement strand
CTAGTGTCCGGGACCTAACGGGAGATAGAGTGGAGGATTTTTGCCCTTCTTCAGGGACAGGGTGAATCGGCCCGAGGTTGACTTGTGCGCTCAGAAAGAGGGCCTTTACCGGATGCCCCGAGCAAGCAGACTTTTCTTTTCTTCTTCTTCTTTTCTTTTTTCAGTTTTATTGACATAGGTTTGACATACAGCCCTCTATCAGTTTCGGGTGTACAGCACAATGATTTGACTTCCATAGACTGTGAAGTGATTATTAGGTAACTTTAGTGACCAGGAAACAACGATATGTTAAAAGGGGGTTTAATCAACAGAACTGCTATTTCTGATGATCATCTATTCCTAAGAGAAAGGACAGATGAACACTCCAAAATGCAGGAAGTGCATAGTCACAGAATGATGAACAATCTTTACCCGTGCCGACGTTTTGACGCCAGGATACGTGGAAAGCTGAAGTTTTAGAACATAGAAATATTTGGCTCTCCATTTGACCTGGAAATCTCCTTGTTGGAAAGAAGCTAATTTCTCCTCCTCATCCTCGTCCTCCTCGTCCTCGTCCTCGTCCTCGTCCTCGTCCTCCTCCTGCCTTTTTAACTAAAAAAATAAAAAAATAAAATAAAAAAAATTTTTTTAACAAGAAGTTTTTATCTTTTTGGAGGGGGGACGGGTCATTAGGTGTCTTTATCTACGTTTCAATTAATTATTTAGATTTATTATACGTTTTCAGTGGTGGTACTGGGGACTGAGCCCAAGGCCTTGTGCATGCTGAGCACGCACTCTACCGCAGAGCTCTACGCTTTCCCAGAAAGGAGCAAATTTCTAAACATAGAACTGGATGAGTAGGTCAGCTTTTTGATCTCATAGAAGCAGCGGCCCAGTTCTCTGGGGGGAACCCTCCTTATCTTGTCCATCTCGACAACGTCAGAAACGTCTGTCTGCATAGCCCACAGTGGCCTGAGACTGAGGCCAGGGGGCTGAATCAGGTAGAACCTGAAACCGAATGGAAGAAACAAACAAACAAAAAAGGGTGGGGAGGGGCACGCGGAGGCCTTTTTAAACGTACACACTGCTGCGTGGTCTCCCTCGTCGAAACTCTAATTCGCAGCCTTCTTAAGGAGAAATATACACCTGAAACGTCTTTTTTCCACACAGAGTTTAAAAGCTTTCACCCTCCGAGCCGAAAAACCTTACCCGTCCCATCGGTTCTTTCTGAGTGAGTGGGTTCTCTAGTGTCCTACGCGTCTGCTGGGAAACAAGCTGCTGGAGAACCAGCAACTAGAAACCAAGCTGCACCAGCATTTCCATGAGCGTAAAATCTTACATTCACACTTACTTGCTTAAAAATGCACACGCCTGCTTTGTTTTCATGTTTTACACAGTCGATGACCTATAACATGTATGATGCTCAAGAAATTGTGTGAGGGGCAATCCTGAGATTGACCGTGAGGGCGCAACAGATGGCAGATATTTCCTTAGGGTAAAACAATGGACGGTCATGGGAAGCCAGATCATCCATTAACAGAACTTGGTTCTGGCAGGAAAGCATGTGGTTTAACCCCAGGGAAATATTTGCTATCTCGAGATGTCCCAGAGGCAATCACAGGATACACTTAGAAATTTTGCATCCCCCGAGGAGGGTGATTGTTCCTGGAAGGGATAGGCCTGAAATGAATCAGTTAGCCAGCAAGCAGAACTTCGTGCTTCTGGCATGAAATATCTAAAGCCCCACCTCTTTGATCGCATTTCTTTTTTTTTTTTCCCTGAGCCGTATACTCCCAATAAACAGGATGTCGACCAGGCTTTTGGCACTCTAGATCCACGAGACCTTGAGTCCCCTGGTCCCATTTTCGCTCTTTACTTGGTCTCTTTGTTTCTTAATTCTTGCGTCGCCCGTCCTCAGACACGGTCCGGAGCTGCGCTGGACACAGCACCCGTCCTACCCGACTCGTGAGTGACCTATAGTTTTTAAATGAAAGCTACAAAATCTCTGGTCATGTCGATCTGCTGGTCTCGTCTGTATGAGACAGGGCAGTACCTGAGTTTCAGAGACACACACAGACACACACACACACACACACACACACACAGACACAGACACAGACACACACACACACACACACACACACACACACACACACACACACACACACACACACTCTAAAGGGAACAAAGAACAAAGAAAGATAGAGAAAGAAAAAGAAAAAGGCTCAGGGGAATAAAGGATTCGCTTGCTCTCTGTGACATGACCCAGTAGACCTAGTTGTCACGAGACAGGAAGCTCAACTCTCCGTGTTTACATTATCTGTTCCTGAGCTTTCTTGCAGAAAATTCTCATGCGTTTCTTTCCCCTCACGGAAGTCTTCTCTATTCCCCACAGAGCCTGGGGCGATGGCTCTTCACCCTGGAGCCGCCTGCGGCCGATCCAAGATATCGGATGATTTATGGAAGTGATCAGTGATCCTGAGACAAAGCCCTTCCTTTAGGTAGAAAAGCATGGCCCCTGCTGCTCAGGGAGCTGGCACTCCCCCTCCCTCTCCCCTCATGCCACCTTCTCCTTTGTGCACAAGCTATCGCTTTCGCAAAAGAGCTTGGCTTGCCTGAGAGTCTTGTGGAAGCCATCCTCATTTCTATGGTACTGCCGTCCAAGGATCTGGAAAGGGCCCGGTCCCATGTATGCATGTATGCATGTAGGCACTTGTGTATGTCCCCGGCTTGTAGGCCTGGCATGTTTCTTCCTCCACATACACTTGCCAGAGTTCATTCATGAAAGAGCTCTATGGAACTGGTTTTCAAGGGAACATGCAGGCAGGGAATGCGAACAGGAAGGAACCCAAATGTTTTCCTTCAGGTTGACATGATCTAGGACAGATCCTTTCATCCAGAAAAGCAAATGTCAAGGGATCGGTCTCGTGAAAAGAGCCATGTCTTGATTGTGACGAGCAGCATTCGAGGTGAAACTTTTCGCCTCCCTAGGTTTACCCCGAATCCATTAAGTTCCTGTGGGTTATCTCTGTCATAAAACGTGTCAGCCAGGAAAAAAAAAAAAAAAAAGAGTCTGGGAGCGATGGTTGGCTCGGTCTCAAGTCTCAGGAAGTGTTCACACCCCAAGCAGTCCGAGGGGGTAGTGTGTGTGTGTGGGGGGGAGGCGGTCCATCTCTGAAAAATTGGTGCCTCCTCCACGTAGTTTTTGGTCCCTTGCAACTGAAGCATCTGGCAACGTCCCTGGAATGTTTAGATCGTTTCCAAAGAAGATGAGATACGGAAGCGTTCGTTCCTGGCTCCATGAGTCGAAGGGGACGTGCTTTAATATCTTTCTGACAGAAAAGACTCGAGATCTGTCAGTGTGTTGGCCGACATGACTGGTATACCTTCGGAGGATGGATGGACCTACAGACAGACAGACAGACCGGAATACATACATACTTACTTACATACGTACATATGTAAACATACAATACAATACAATACAATACAATACAATACAATACAATACAATACAATACAATACAATACAATACAATACAATACAACAAAACAAAATGAAACAGAATAAAATAAAATAAAATAAAATAAAATAAAATAAAATAAAATAAATTAATTTAAATGAAAATAAAAGGATGCTGTGAGGAGAAAGTGTCTGTTTCTGGCTAGGACCAAATCGTGTCCCTACGTGGACCGGTTGGGAAAGACTGGTGTCCCAGATGGTTCACCGTGACTTCCTCGTGAACATTTGCTGTGACCGATTCGGGCTTCGGAACTGTCACGGTCTCGTTCTGAGGAACATCTCCTGGAAAGCATGTGGAGACCGTCTTCGTCTGCCGTCCTTAGGAAACGTTCCAGCAGAGCGGGTGTCCGAGAGCCTCTAGGGGCGATGGCTATGCTTCGTGGACGTCTGTCCCTCTTCAGGCCGAATTTCATGGAAGTATGCTGATCTGGCCAGCCGACAAGTCTGAATGGGGGTGATTTTTTGGTAGAAATGCGCGTCCTTGGAGAGACCAGGGGAAGGGGAGCATGTCTCAGTGGAAACTCTCGTACAGCGTGATAGAGATGAGAATGCGGTTCTGTGTCATCATCTTTGCGTGCTTCCCGCCACCCTCCCCCTCCCCGCCCCGCCCCGCCTTCCACTGATGCGCTGGGCCACGTCACGCGTGCTTCGAGTTTTCTCCGATGGTTGGCCAACGCTCTTCCGACTCCCGTTGCCCATGGTTCTCCCGCTTTGGACTTGGCATCCTCGAGAACCAAAGCCGCCCTTTCCCTGAAGCCCCGCCGAGCCGGGCTGAGCAGCTGGACATCCGCTGGAGAGAGGTCACTGCCGTGTCCCCTCTCGAGACCCTCCTCCTGCCCGTTGCTGTGGAGGCCACTCAGAAAGTGGACCTGAACCCGCATGCGTTTTTCAGGCCACCCGAGCCTCTTCGAGCCCGACGCCTAGACATCTTCCTGACTGGTGGCGCTCCGGACTCACACCCTGGGTTTCTCGTTGGCTTCAGCCACGGACCTTTGTCTTCCTGGAACGAAAGACCAGACCGGTTTCATCAGGTGGAACCACCTGCCTGGTGGCGGGACTGTCGTGGAACCCTATGGACCACCCCGAAGTGTATATGCAGCCCAAGGGTGATCTCTCCAGTTGAACAACCATCGAGGCCCAAAAGGACCCCTGCCCCGGGAAGAAAGAAACTTTGACCTTGACCCTTAGCTGCCCGAACGAGAATTTGGATCAGGGTTGGGTAGGGTGATGGAGATCTCCCTTGGCACAGTTCCCGTGTGCGGGACTTTCAATGACTCTGTCTTCCTGAAAGGACACCCGCCCCCTGACCACGCTGTCTCGTCATCAGTTTGTTTCCACGAGGGACGAACCGTCATTGTGTGCACGACAAAGTTGGCCGCTGCCTGTTTGGTCCGCCATCGCTCCGTAAGGGACCGACGAAGTGTGCGTCGTGACCAGTGACCGATTTCGGAGCCCGTGGGTGGTGGGCGGGTGTGTATCTGTTTTCCAGGTCACGCGCGACGCGGTGTGTCGTGGTGTGGCCCGCCTGGCCACCCCACCTCCCTTCCCCCATGGAAAATCAAGGGAGAGTATTGCCCGAGACAGACGAAAGTGCAGCCACGAAACCTAAAAGGATGACCCTGGATGTCAACTTGGAGGTGGCTAGGAGACGGCTGAGCATGCATAGGATCACACTGCACTGCCACCGTGTGGGATGCCGCACATGTGTCGCCGTCGTGGTTTTCATCTCCTCCACCTATTGCCCTCACCTACATCCACTCTTTATCTCACTGAACTCTTTTTTTTTTTTTTTTTTTTTTTCCGGTAAGACAGTGAGAATTTTCCCTCTCTCTCTCTCTCTCTCTCTCTGTCTCTCTCTCTCCTACTGTCTCTCATAATTGACCTGACAAGGGGATGTCCGTTTTCACGTGTCCAACATAGCGATTCGGGATTCTTCCATGTTCCACGATGATCACCGTGATGAGTCTGGTTACGGATCAGTCACCGGACAGCGTCATGACAATAGTATGGATTGACTCTACTCGCCCTGCTGTCCATGACCTCCCGTAATTTGTGTATTTATTAATTGGAGTTAACTGGAAGCTTGTACTTTTTCCTCTCCCTCACCCATTGCACTCATTGTTCCTTCTTGGTATCCATGAGCCTGTTTCAGCTTCCTTGCATGTGTTCCTGCGTATTGTCTTGGGGATTCTGCCTCGAAGTGACAACATCCCTCTCGAACTTAAGTCACTTAGTTAACATCATCCCCTCTAGGTGTAGGTCTCTCCAGACCACGTGGCACTGTCCATTCGTCCATCCGCGGGCCCGTAGTGGAACTGCCGGGTCTTCCAGGAGTTTTCTGTGGAATGTTTTGAGGGACTTCTGTCCTGTTTTCCCTAATGGCTTTCCTCCACCTCCGTTTCGCCCTCTCCCCCTCGCCCCCACCACCAACCCCTGTTCCGTGTTGCCTTCTGTCTTCCGTCGGAGAGCGGAGTCTGTCAGGTATGAGTCGAGAGCTCTGTGTCCGCCTGCCAGCCCGCCCACCCGGCCCCATCTCGAACGGTGGTCTCTATCACGTGTTCCGTCAGGAGCAGGCACTTTCTGCTTGTTTTTGGAACTTGCTGTCGAGATTCCAGGTTCTGGGCCTGTCCGGATATCTCTTGGAAACGGAAATGTGTGCGTTTTCCCCTTTTTTAAATTGTGTTCGTTTGTTTACTTACTTATTTATTTATTTACTTACTTACATTTATTTATTTATTTAGGCCTTTTTTTTTTGGTTCTTGCTGCTGTTGTTGCTTTCGGTGGTTGTTTGTTTATTCGGGGAGGGGAGGTAATTCGTTTCTTTTGCTGGTTTGTTGCCTGACTTAGTGATTGCCTGACTTACCGACTTCCTTATTGACTTGAACGGAAGTCCTGAAGATCGAACCCTGGACCTCGCGCGTGCTGGGCAGGCACTCTGCCGCTGAGTTCTACGCTCCATCCTCCCCCTCGCCCCCTCCCCCATTTGGGGGAGGAAAAAAATAATTTTTTTTTTTCCTTTTAAACTGAAAACGTCCGTTTGGGTCTCCTGCACGTGTTTCATCCCTGGTTTTCTGGCTTCTAGGAGGTGGAGTTGACCGAGTTCTTGGACTGTTGAGGAGAGGAACCCCTGATGGGCTGCGGTTGTGCTTTTTCTACGGTGTTTTTGTTTTTGTTTTTAAACCCCAGAGTAGTTCTACAGCTTGATTTCCCTTTGGTGGTGGGTTTTGTCGTTTGTTTTCATGTTTCCTTTCTTTCTTTCTTTCTTTCTTTCTTTCTTTCTTTCTTTCTTTCTTTCTTTCTTTCTTTCTTTCTTTCTTTCTTTCTTTCTTTCTTTTCTTTCTTCCTTCCTTCCTTCCTTCCTTCCTTCCTTCCTTTCTTCCTTTCTTCCTTTCTTCCTTTCTTTCTTCCTTTCTTCATTTCTTTCTTCCTTCCTTTCTTCCTTCCTTTCTTCCTTTCTTCCTTCCTTCCTTCCTTTCTTCCTTTCTTTTTCCTTTCTTTCCTTTCTTTCTTTCCTTTCTTTCCTTTCTTTCTTTCCTTTCTTTCTTTTCTTTCTTTTTTTTTTTTTTTCGGATGGGGCTACAGTTTCCTTGTCCACGTTGACTGTGTCAAACACACACACCGACACACACACGCACACCCAGACACGCGGATGCGCATGCACAGTGTTGCTCTGTGTAGATGCACTGAACCTCGATTTACCGAGCGGGTGGCTATCGACTCGCCCCCCCGAACCCCCGCCCGCATTTTTTTGTTTTCCCTCCTCCTTCCTGCGGTTGTGGTCAGCCGTGCTGACGTCCGTGTTCTCACGACCGACCGCGAGTGCGTTTTCCCCACGCGCCCGTTTGTTGTCTTTGGGCTTTGTCGCGATCTGTGCCGAGATCGATTTCTCTTTCCGCTTCGATGGGGTTCGCGGTCTTCATCCTTTCTTTTCTAGCTTCTGGGCTTTGCCTGTCTGCTTTCGAAAGACCTCCCGCATTCGAGAGGACGGACTCCAAAGCCGATTCCTGCGTTGTTCTCTGAGCGCTCGCCTGGTTTCGGTTTGCCAGCCCCCGCCTTCCCTCCCTCTTCCCCTCCTCCCCTTCCCAACCTCCCACCCGGGAACCCGGGATCTCGTCCTGGTCGCTCTGGGCCACCCGCGGCGTCGGCCCCGGCCCCGCCGGCGTGTCCGTGTGATCTCCCCCGCCCGGGGAATCGCGTGGGGAGCGCGTCCCCTTCGCGGCAGCCGCCCGGCCGGCCGTGTCTTGCCAAACCCCGGCTCCCTCCGTCCTCCCCGCCCTGATCTGTTGCCGGGGTCGCGTCGCGCCGCGTCGCGTCGTGTCGCCTCGTGTCGTGCCGTGCCGTGCCGTGCCGTGCCGTGACGAGGGTGAGCGGGCTCCGAGGCGGACGCCACGGGGCCGCCCGGCGCCTCAGTCCGGGACGAGCTCGGGCGTTTGGGCGGCCGGCGGCGGTCGGGATCGGTTCCGGGGACGTTGGCGACGGTTGTCGGGCGCCATCTGGCTGCCGCTCTGAGATTGTCCCTCTTCTCCCGAGCGTCGGCGACCTCGGCAAGGGATGGGGCTCGGCGGCGGGGCCCGAGGCAGACTTCGGGGAGGCTGGCGACACCGGCGGTGACAGTCCCCGTGGCGCTGAGCCGCGGGCGCGTCCTGCTCTCGGCGCAGATTGGACTCGCAGGATGATGAGGGGGTGACTGTCGCCGCGCTCCCGGGATCTCGTGTGCCGGGGGAAGCCGTGTGGCCTGGCCTGGTCGACCAGCATCCGCCTGTGCCCCTCCAGCCGCGGAGACCGACCCGAGCCGATCGGACACGGCCTGCGCCTTGCCGCCGCGGGGGAAAGGGAGAGAGTGTCCCGCGCCCGGGCCGCCGGCGGCTAGGTGGTCAGGCCCTCGTCTGCGTCCCTTGGACGACTGCTCGTGAGGCGAGGAGCGGCCCGGGCCCAGTGCGGTGAGGCCGGGGACGGGCGCGCTGGGGTTCCCGGTCGTCGGAGGCGCCTCCTTGGATGAAATGTTTTCTGAGTCCCGATGGATCCGGAGACGTGGCTGGGCCGGCCCCTGTTGGCGCGGGAGGCCTGGGAGGGGGGGTGCCCCCCGCCCCTTAAGCCTGCCCGCGTGGGTTCCGGTGGCGTTGGAGGGACCGAGACTTCATCCGGACTCGGGGACCGGCACGGGGGCGTCCTGCGAGGGATGTGGGGGAGGCAGGCTTTCCCCGGCCCGGGGCCCGGTGCTCGGGAGCGGTCCCTCGTGGGGGGCCCTCTCGTCGGAGGCGCCTCTGTGGCATCTCCCCGAGTCCCCGGCCACGCGGGCGAGAAAAGGGCAGGGCGTCCCCGGCCTGATCCCGTCTCCCTCTCGTCCCTTCCCCTTCCCCTTCCCATTCCCATTCCCATTCCCATTCCCACTTCTCCTCCTAAGCCTCCTCCTAATCCCCCTCCCCTCTCCCCTCTCCCCTCTCCCCTCCCCCTACCAACCCCCCCACCCCGGTCGATCAGATGGCCCCCGAGAGCTTCGGGGCTGCCATTTATGGGGGTAGGGCTGGGGGCAGGTGGCCGGACCGAGGTCCCGGGGTCCCCCCTGCAAATCGTGGACCCGCCCCGTTTCTGGGCGCTGTCATTTTTCCTGTCGTGTTGGGCATTTTCTGCCAGCAGATAGGTGCTGACACGGTCTTCCTCGGTGTCTGTCACCGAGTGTTGGGTCTCCGGACGCGTGCGGGGCTCTGGGTTTCTCTCTGCGTGAGCCCTGGCCTGGTAGCCGACTCCGCTTCTGACACTTGAGCCGCCCGCCCGGGCCTGCGCGCCGGCTCTCGTGTGTGCGTCCGGCTGACGTGGCCCGTGGTGCCACCTCCGGTCTCTGGTGGCCCGAGGGCGGTGGGGTGAGGTGGCGGCGTGGGTCTTTTACCCCGTGCGCTCCCCGCCGCAGGCACCCGGTGGTGGCCGGCACGACCCCACCCCCGTAGGCTCCGTGCCGCGTGTCAGGCATTCCCCGCCTGGGGTCGTTGGCCGCTCTCCTCGGAGAGGACTGAGGAGTGGGTGGCGCCTGGCGAGGCTGAAGCAGGCCCCTCTGGTGGTTGTCCTCGCCGGGCCCTCCCCTCTGGGGCCTCCCTGCCCCACATGGCTGGCTCGCTCGCTCGCTCACTCACTCACCTGATCGATGTGGTGAAGTCATGCTCCCCCGGGCCGGGCCTAAGCCGCGCCAGACGAGGGACGGGGACGTTCATGGCGAACGTGGCTTCTCTTCTCGTTCTGCCTGCGGGTCCCTCGCCTCTCCTCTGCCGCCCGTGGGTGGCGGGGGGAAGGCAGGGGTGCGGACTCCGGCCCGACCTCGGTCTCCCGTGCCTTGTGGTGTCGGCGGGGCCGGGGTCTTGTGACGCGGCAGACACTCTCGCCTCCTCGCCTGCTCGGCGTCCTGTCTCGCGAGCGGCCCTCCCCCGCGGCGGGGGAGGGCTGCCCCGCCGCCACGCCACGTACCCCCTCGTCGGGGTGTGAGCGTGTCTCGCCTTGGTCCTCTGCGGTGCCCCTGGAGCGCTCCAGGTTGTCCCTCAGGTGCCCGAGGCCGAGCGGCGGCATCGCTTCCCGTCCCCAGCGAGTCCTCTCGGGTAACCCCTGCGGTGGTCGTGTCTCCCGAGCGCCTCTCTTGAGGCGTGGGGGAGGGGTCGAGACGGTAAGCGAGGCGTGGCCGCTCCCCACCCTCGGTGGGGCCGGGGCCGCCTCCTGAACGTCAGTCCTCACCCTGTACCGGGGGGGGGACTGACGTGGCCGGGCGCACGCCGGGTGGGTCCCCCTCAGCGGGGTTCGCGCCCGGGCGTGGGAGCGATCGTGGTGGGGCCGGGTGATGTGCCGGTGGGGGGCGGGCGTCTGTCCCGTCCCCACGCGGTCTTGGGTGTGTCTCCTCGCGAGGTGGCACGCACGGGTTCTCCCCGGTCCCGACCGCGAGCGCTCGCTTCTTGGCCCGCTGCTTACCCCTACCGCAGACCCCTCCTGCCCAGCCGAGCGCTGGCGTACACGTTGGCGGGCTTCCGTAGGCCTGAACGGGGCACGCTGGGTGGGGGGCGATGCGCCCTCGGTGAGAAAGCCTTCTCTAGCGATCTGAGAGGGGAGCCTTGGGGGCACCGGACCCCCCAGCCGCCGCTCCTCCATCCAGAGCGTGCAGTCACTCTCCACGGGGAGCGACTGCCGCGGCGTGTGGGCAGGGCCCCGTCGCTTTGGCGTGTGGGCTGCGCTGGCCCCGCGGTGGGGCCGAGTGCTGTTCTTGGCCTGCTGTGGCCCGCGCCTCCCCCCTCCGAGTCGGGGGAGGGTTCCGCCGGGCCGGGCCCGGCGTCTGGCGCGGGGCCGTGCGAGCGCGCGCGTGCGTGTGCGCGGGCTTGGCCTCCCCGGCGCGTGCCGTGGGGGGAGGGGGAAGGCGGTCCACCCCGACTTGGGCCCCCCCCACCAGTCTCCGCGCCGCGAGGAGCCACCCCACCTGTTCCGGTCCCGAGACGCAGCCACCGGTGGCGGTGCGTGGGCCACGGGTCGGGCCGCCTCGCTCGGCAGCGTTTCCCCGGGCCGCGAGGCCTGGGGGCGGGCCAGACGAAGCTGGGTGGCGGTGGTGGACGGACAGACGAGACGCAGACGGACGAGTGAGCGAGTGGAAGGGGCTACCCTCTGGAATGGGGGTGTTTAGCCTGCTGCGCGCGAGTCCCGGCGGCGAGCGGGGCCGGGGTGTGGGAGGAACCGCCGAGGGTTGGCTGAGGCCGGCCGGCGTCCTGGGCGTCGCGGGGCCGCCCCCACGTGTGGGGGTGGTGGGATCCCGCGGTGGTTTCCCCGGCGGCCCGGTCGTGTCTCGAGATTTCCCCTTCCCTGGGTTGGTGCCCGCCCGCACCCACGACCCCTGCCGGCCGTCGCTCTTGCGCGCGAGCGGCCCCTCCTCGTCGCCGCCGCCGGCCCTCCCCTGCCCTGCCAGGACCGATGGCCGCCCGCGCCGAGCCTTTCCCCCGCCGACCCCCCCCCGTCCTGGGACCAGAACGTGGCCTCACCGCGTTGTGGGGTGCTGTCCCTCCCCTGGAGGCGGCCCCGGGTGAAGCGTCGTCGGACCCGACGGGGGGAGGTGGGGTGCTTCGGCACGGCGCGAACGTTTGTTTGGGTGCGCGTCGGGGCGGGGCGGGGCAGCGCCGGCCCGTGCGGCGGGAGAGCCTTGCGGTGGGCCGTCCTGAGGCCCTGCGGTGTCGGGCGAGGGTGGCCGTTGGGCCCCCGTGAGGGTGCCGAGGAGAGGGCCAGTCGGCGCGCCTTGGGTGCCGCGGGGCCGCCCCCGTGCCGGAGGGCCCGTGGCGGTGAGACCCCGTGTCGCACCCCGGCGGCCGACTCGCGTCTGGGTTTCCGGCGCGGGCCCCTGGCGGTGGCTCCACGGCCCTCCTCTCCCGCTTACCGGCTTCCAGGCGGCGTTGCCCGTCCGCGGGCGCGCCGGCCGTGGGCCGCTGCCTCGCTCGTCGTTCGTGTCCTCTCTCTGTCCGTCCTTTCCCCCGTCCGCTCCGTCCGCCCGTCCCCCGGGCCGCGCCCCGGCGCGTTTCGCTTCCCGGGCCCGCCGCGGCCCCTCGCCGTGTCTGCCGCCGCCCGCCCGCCCGCCCGCGGGCGTCGTCGCGTG